>NW_024743709.1:12503600-12558600 GCF_018991925.1 Homarus americanus
CTGTTGTGTGCAGCATTGAAAGCTAGGTTACGGTGACATGCAGCCATCGGGTCGAAAATCCTGATGTCGGAGAGGCTCACTTCACCGCATCCTGAATTCGAGGACTGACGTCCACACAGACTTCGTTGGATGTGTTTGAAGTCCCGTAATGGAGATTATCACCGTCCAATGGAAGGAGGGTTCGATTTCACCGTGATGTCTTGGCAGATTTCCTTCAACATATTTGCTGTGAGGTTCTTTACTTCGTCATGCCCCATGCATACGAATCCTCTTTTCTTGCACACCATGGCGTGATCGATGTCGTAGTATAAGCCACACACGCACTGGGAAGGCAAACCTTCTACTGGTCACCATACCTTAGGCTTAGAGCAATGGCAGCTGTAAATTATTGTTTATAAAGGATGAAGCCCTTTTCCTGATCAGTAACGTTGTTAGTCAGTTTGAGGCGCCCACCTCCTGCGCTATAGTTTTTTTTTCTACTTCTCTGACAATTCCAGCATCAATTTTGAAGTTTATCACTTTGGGCGTAGTGTCGTTCTGTCGTAATGGACCATCAAATTTTGTTTAATTCGTTGGTATCCACCTGACTTGTTGCATTCTGAGGTATTATGTGCTCATTGAGGGCTGACGAGATTGACTGAGTTCTGATATTCGGTGGCAGGAACCTCCTCTGGAATATTCATTCATTCCTCCCAGTCTCGGTGGTAGTGCAAGGAGTGACGTTTCTGCTGGGGTTAACTCAAAGCGTTTCACTAGTGTTGGAATAAAACAGCCTGATGGCTTCTTCTAGAGGGTGGGGGAGGAGTCCGATAACAGGGATAGTGTGCATCAGGTAATTCCAGCAATGCTTGATTCCATGGGCGAATGCCACAAACGCTGCATGAGCTCTGTTTTAGCAATATCCGACAGAGTTTGATTTCTCGTTACATGCTCGGTCTTGGAATCATTCGTGCCGATTACCGCATCTAGGTGTTTGACCGTCCTTAGTTATTTTGACCTCACTTCCGTTGAATACCTAAATAACCCTGTCATGGTATTCTGCCATCACAATGAGGACGTACTTGCGTTGGTGTCCTATTTGTGGACCACGTGATGTTACCTGGTCCAACCTCTTTTTGACGTCATCCACTTTTCCTGTTCCTGTAAGGCCGTCAGCATAGGCCATTGACCTCGGTTGATTCAAAGTTTATTGTATATTGGTGCACGGATAGACCTAGTGCGTACATTGCAATGGCGACTGGATCTCCTCCGTAGTTCTAAGTTACCTGTTTGGAAATCTATTCTTAGGGCCTTGAAGCGTGTTATATAGAGGTCTATCAGGTGCCTATAAGTGTTATCATCATACATCCCAAAGTTTGATTATGCAATTGATTATGTTAAATGCGTTGGAAGCGTAAACTAGAATTACTGCCTCACAATAACACTGTTCAAATATCTTCCTCATGGCGTGAATGGAGCTTCCCCCAACCTGGTGGCCAGCACAAACATGCAGGTTCCTGCAGCTGCTGATATCATCATCAACCACCTCCATTATGCATTTTCCAGTGATCCGTCTCAGCATTTCCCCCACCCATATAGGCCTACTTCCTGGATTTCTGTCCAGACAGATGAAGCAGGTGGCCGCTAGAGCTTGTAGGTGATGGCAACGAAGTTGCTAGCTTTCTTGCAGGCGGCGATAAAATTTTAGAATCACTTGCTACTTCGCCAGACTTGTTACTGCTGAGAATGACTCTCCACCATCTGCAACCAGGCCTGAAGGGCCTCCTCCCCTATGTCTTCAGTGCTTTTTCCACACCATCCCTCCTGTTATTTTCTCGAACATGACAGCGTTTGGAGGACATAGTCACCCTGGAGCCTGATGCCTTCCTCTGCAGTTGCAGGGGATGTTTATCCTTCAGTTGTTGTAATGTCTCTTTGTTTATTGGCAGCACACCACAGGAAAATTCCTCTGTGAGAGATCTTACCGCATCTTGTTACCAAATTTTCTGGCAACAGCATCAGTGACTTGCTTTCCTTCTCCTGTAAATTTCAGTCTCTTTTGCAGTGTTCTTGCCTCGCATAGATCACAGAAGCTCCAATTTGCCACATTGTCAGCCTTTTCTTTATTTCAGCTACATTTTCCTTGTACTTTCTCCTTGCAGGTTTTCTCTGGCAAAATACATGGTGTATTATTGCTGGAGTGCTATTGCGGCCAGGAGATGTCGTCACAGTAATTATGTAGGACGAGTCATCTCCTGATCATCTCTTTGGTGGACCCACATTTAGGTGGTTCAAAGAGGTTGTTTGGGACCACCGGACAACTTAGAGTATGCTTTTTTGACCAACTTCACTTCCTCTTCCCTGACATGTCTTTCTAATGTGTTGGCTGTCTGTCATTCATCCCATGTACATCTGCTGTTGTTGGCGCAGCATTTCTTGGCATTACATTAATCAGACTGCCGGTGCGGTCCATTGGTACGGGCTAGAACAAATGCAATGAAATTTTCGGCATAATGCTCCACACTTCGAGCAACAGGAGTATCTAGTGAGGAAGGCAGTAGATTGCTAGTTTTGCGTGGTGGGTGGGGAGACAAAGACTCGGATCTCCAAGTATACGGTGAGAATGAGCAATTATGTCCTTAAGACACTTAGTTGATATGGGTCACGAGTGCCAGTGCGAGATGTCCCCACTGACACCTGCTGTAGTCTCATTTGGAGGAATCTAGTTCTTATAATTTGGACAGAGGTGACATGTTGGCCGGCAGTGTTCAGGTAATAGGTACTTATGTGTGTGGGCATGGGTGTGTGGGGGGCAGGGGGCAACGAGCTATACAGACTCGGAATTATACACTGGGAGCTGGACTAGTCACAACAGGCTCTAATTTATACACTTATAGCAGGAATAGTCTCACCTTCTATGTTCACACTCGGTCGGGTGTGGAGCGTGGAAGAGGGTTAGCACTGCTTTGGGTGTCTGTTTACTTGTGGGCAGCGACACTGTGGACAGAATAATACACGTTCTAACACTGGCCAGCGTTAGTAGTGTTGTTGTTACTGTTGTTTGGGGAGAATAAAGGCGTTGTGGACAGTCCTCAGCTCTGGCGTGGGTGTCCCAAGTGACCTAAGTCGTCGGTGTGTGTGTGTGTGTGTGTGTGTGTGTGATGCCTTTTTCAGTGCATACGCCCCAACACTGGATGCAGAGGATAACATCAGGAGGCCTTTTAATCCGACCTTGACAGAGTGCTAAACCTATCCCCAGAGAAGATAAGATTGTGCTCCGTGACTTCAATGCCAGAGTTGGCAGAGATGCTAACATTTGGCAGGAGCCATAGGGAGAAATGGACTAGGCAATAATCCCAATGGCCTACTCCTCCTCAGCAAGTGCGGTGCACACAATCTCACTATCACCAATACCTTGTTTAGGCAGGCCAAAGTTTAAGGGTTCGTGGCAACACCCACGATCCAAACACTGTCATCTCATTGACTACATAATTGTCAGAGAAAGAGATCGCCGAGATGTCCTCATCACCTGTGCCATGCGTGGCTCAGACCACTGCGACACTGATCATTGGCTCGTCAAGGCCAAGCTTTGACTTTACGTCGCACCAAAACGGCGAAGGCAACAAGCCTCCAGAAGAGGTTTTAACACTAAGTGTCTGGAGGATCCAGCGGTACCACATGCTTTCAGAGAGCAGCTCGAACATGGGCTGATTAACAACCCGACAACAAATAACCCAAATCCCAGTTCCGAATGGATTATTCTCTACACTGTCAGGACAAAAACCTGCAGAGACCCTCGGCCAGATCGAAAGAATACACCACGACTGGTTTGATGAAATGACACCCCAATCAATAAAATGACCCGCCAATCAATGTTCTCGTCGATGATAAACGTGCTGCTTTAAGTGACATGCAGAGCAACCCCAGTCTCTGACCAAAGCTGATACCTTCCCAAGAAGAAAGTGGCGGTCCAAGGAACTTCGCAATCTAAAGACCGACTAGTTTAAAAATATAGCATGAAACACAAAATTTGCAGATCAGCACAAGATGCGGGAATTTTTCAATTCCACTAAAATGTTCTATGGGCCAATCACCGGCATAGCCCTCTACTCATCCGATGGTAACTCCCTAATTAAAGACGATGAAGGCCTCCTTCAACCGAAACACCGATGTGGATATCCAAACTACCTAGCAGGTCCCTCAGCATCCAGAGGTGACCCACTTCAGCTATCCTCCAAGCTCTTAAAGACGCTTCCATCGTCAACATTTATAAGAAAAAGGAGACCGGTCAGACTGCTGGCCATAGCTGGCAAGATTATCGCCCGAGTCCTCCTAAACAGATTTCTTTTGAGGCAGAAAACTTCCTCCCAGAATTTCAATGTGACTTTAGACCATCACGTGGCACCACTGACATAATCTTTGCTGCTTGCCAAATACAGGAAAAGTGCAGAGAAAGCGTCGTGACCTGTACATGGCTTTCGTCGACCTAACCAAGGTCTTCGACTCGGTCAACAGGAAGCCCTCTGGCTGCCCTCAGCCATTTTGGCTGCCCACCAAAATTCATCGGCGTTGTGAGACAACTCCACGATGGCATGAATGGCAGTGTCCTGCACAATGACACCCAGTCTGAGCTCTTTCCCATCCAAACGGGGGTTAAGCAAGGGTTTGTACTGGCACCAACTCTCTTTTCCATTTTCTTGGCTGCCTTCCTTATCAGAGCAGTGAATTTAGCCTGCGGGTTGGACTTGGAGTACCGGATGAAATGTCTTCAATATAAGGCGACCCAGGCAGGAACAATGGTATCGGCAACTTCCATTACCGAACTTCAGTATGCAGACGATCTCACCCTTGTCGCTCACACTGAATACAACTTACAAGAGACCCTGAACACCTACGCAGATGCGCACGCACACTTCGGCCTGAGGTGAATGTATGTAAGACTCAGATTCTCTTCAGCCTGCCCCTGGTTCAGCCTCGCCTCCACCACCCATCTAGCTTAACGATACTACCTCTCTCAAATGTTATCCACTTTCGGTATCTAAGCCTGTCCACCACCGCGGACATCGATGAAGAGATTCAGCATCGGATCATATGTACAGTACATCTCAAGCCTTTGGTAGACTCTGAAACCGTATCTTCAGCTGTAGGAAGCTGAAATTATCTACAAAGTTAGTTACCCCAGATCTCACCATTCTAGGTGACATCCTTAATAACTCATACCATTGTATCATAGTTAGATGATCGTCTTACTCGATTCGAGTGACAGCAAAGTAGTATTAGTAGCACTAGTAGTAGTAGTAGTAGTAGTAGTGTGTGTGTGTGTGTGTGTGTGTGTGTGTGTGTGTGTGTGTGTGTGTATGTATACTTAGAATATTTGTTTTATAGGAGTGTGTATAAATGTAAATCTGTAATCGGCCAAATAAGTGATGTCACGATTTTCAGAATGATTCGTTCAAACAGCGGTATGTGGCACTTGGCGGAGCCGAGAGAGTGACTGAGTGATCACTAGGATTCTATGAGACTCTACGAGGTTACCTCACTCTAATGGGCAAACGTGTTCACCCCTGAGTGGCGCTGCTAAGCGGCCGGAAAGTAACCAAAATAATTATCAGGTAAGAAATAAGGAGGAAGACGAAGAATTCGGGGCAATCACGTTTTTCTATTGTTCTATTCATTTTTATATATCAGGTAGCTGCCCCGGTACTGTGCAGCTCTAGCAACTCCTTAAGGAACCGGAACCTGTCTTTCTTCCGATTTCCGAAAGATTCAGAGAGGCGAATCGTACACCTACAGTACTTCAGTCAATACTGACTGTGACTGTTCATTAGTTTTATGCAGGGCCGGATTCAGGAGTGGGCGTGGGCAGCTGCCCAGGCCTCCACAATCTGGGGCCTCCACATATCAGGGCTGGTCGACTTGAAACCACATGAATGACTCCAGTCATGTCTCACTTTGTGTGTGTGTGTGTGTGTGTGTGTTGGGAATTTGTACACTATCAATAAATATACAGTTAATTAAAATTTCTCAATGTTCTAATTTCCTCAATATAACTGCATATGGCTTCAAAATTCTTCAACGATGTGTTCAATTTCAAAATTTTCCTGGGGCCAGGCCCTCCGGAACTCCCAGATGTTTAGGCCTGCTTCACTCGCCACCCCACCCCTCTGGGTAGTTATAATGAGGGGGCCTCCACAGACTCACAGGTCTAAATCCGCCACTGTTTTTATGAGATCTTTTCTTATTTAATGCATTTAGATATGATAACATTTCACTCTTCAGAATTGCTAGTTAACATCAGAGTATAATTATACTATTTAAGATGCGCCGGATACTGTTGTATTGTCGAAAATATCGGCTGTTATTTTGAAGTTTTGGGTCGTTGCTCGTTTTAGGACCGATCACGACTTTTTGGATGCAATTGTGCTTTTCCTGCATATTTCGATGTGTTTGAATGGACTTCACATTCATTTCTTGCGAAAATTCATGAAAATCTACAACCAAATTATGTGGTAAAAACACACGCAATAACCTAACCTAACCTAACCTACCTAATACATGAAACCATAAGGACCCAAATGGTGTAAAACAGGTGTAAAGCTGTAGCTACCTCCATCTCCTTTACTGATGAACTGAAGGACTAAGTAGGTAAATAATTATCTTACTTCAAGATGATCAATGTGTTGCTTTAAGTGATTATTCTTAGATATCTAAGTTGGATTTCAATAACCTACTGACTATATATAAATTGTTTTATTGAATAATCTGGTGTTATCATAACATCATGCAAGGCTCAATGTTTTTAACTTTTCCAGCCGCTTGGTGACGCCACCGTCGTGAAGGATGAAAAATTTAACACTGGTGAGCTTTCCTCTTTTGGTTTCAGAAATCAGTGGTCTGGACGCGGTGTAGTAAGATGGTATATTAATGAACTCCCGAACCAAATTTCTCGCTACCTAACGTTTATTCTAGCATTACCTCGTATATTGAAGGATTCAAAGCGGGTAAAAAATTAAAAAGCTATATCCCAATCCCATGCGAAAGACGAAGATGTATGAAAGAAAATTAAAGGCAGCGAGTCCGATCTAGTTGATAGAACAACAGGGTGATGTACCTCTAGTGTGTAGAATAGTGTAGGGGTATCGAAATATTAATGTTGTCTAGCACTCAGGATGGAAGGAAACTCTAATGTGGTTTTCTTGTAAATATATAAGTTATATGATAGACAGTCTGGTGCTGGAGGTGTTGCTTGTTCAGGAAGATGGGCAGAATGAGAGTTGGTTGGTGAGGAAGCTCAGAAGGACAGCTGGTGGGTCCTGCCTCTCGCTGGCGGGAGCGAGACCGCCAGGCAGGCGAGGAAGAGCTAAGGCAGCCAGGCAGCGGCGGGGAGGAGGTGTTGCTAGTTCAAGAAGAATGGTCAGAATGAATCTCAATGGAGACAGAGCTTATCCCAGCAGCAGCCGCTATGGTCATGTTGGGGAAAACCCAGAAAGTCGCCGGTGACTGGTTCGTTGCTAAGATACGGTAACATCTGGTTGGTTGCTAGGAAGGCGGCACATTGGAATGCGATACGCAGTTTGTAGGGAGACGTCCTACAATACTCCCCCTCCTCAGGCGGTGTAGGAGACTTGTTGTCTGTAGAGGTTGCTTAGCACATGTGAGGCAGACCGGGCAGTGCATGCCTCATGTGAGACAACGGCGATGGCGTGATGAGCCGATCGCTGAAATACAACTGTCTAGAAACACACTATCTGTGGGAGAAGGGAGAAAAAGGGTGTGTGGAGGCGATGAATGTTGTGCTTCCCTCACGACAGGTACAGGGTCGTCAGATGCGCCTGCTGGGGTGTGTGTGGGCCTGGGTCAGGAGCAGGGGCTGCGTCAGCAGAAGCGGATTAGGGCTCGTGACAGCAGCTGGGTCCACGACAGCAGCAGAGTGCAGGACATTAGCAGGAGTACCTGGGGAGAAAGAGGGGTGTGGAGGCGATGGATGTTGTGTGGCTTCCGTACGGCAGGTACTGAGTCGTCAGATGCTGCTGGGGTGTGGGGGCCTGGGTCAGCGTCTGTGGCAGGACAGGTGTGCTGGGGTGTAGGATGTGGTGCTTGGGGCAGGAAGAGGCCGGTGTCTGCGAAGACTGGGGCGCGATCAGTGTCTCCATCCTGTGTAATTAATCTCCAGGAGTCACCATTGTAGGGTATCGAGATATTAATGTTGTCTAGCACTCAGGATGGAAGGAAACTCTAATGTGGTTTTCTTGTATAATATATAAGTTATATGATAGACAGTCTGGTGCTGGAGGTGTTGCTTGTTCAGGAAGATGGGCAGAATGAGAGTTGGTTGGTGAGAGCTCAGGAAGGACAGCTGGTGGGTCGCCATGCTCGCTGGCAGGGGCCGAGACCGCCAGGCAGGCGAGGAGGAGCTAAGGCAGCCAGGCAGCGGCGGAGGAGGAGGTGTTGCTAGGTTGCTAGTTCAAGAAGAATGGTCAGAATGAATCTCAATGGGGAGACAGAGCTTATATACCCAGCAGCAGCCGCTATGAGTCATGTTGGGAAAACCCAGAAAGTCGCCGGTACCGGTTCCGTTGCTAAGATACGGTAACATCTGGTTGGTTGCTAGGGAAGGCGGCACATTGGAATGCGATCGCAGTTTGTAGAGAGCGTCCACTACAATAGTCTGCATATGGGTTATTTAAAAGTTGTTTTATTTTTAGAACAGTATGAAAGGTGTTTGCTACTCTAAAATGATTATTAATTGAATAAGGTTTCATAAAAGTTAGCAATTTAACCAAAATTTATTTATTTTTCATACGTAACGAATGACAGTTGAATGGGAATCTTTTGAGTTTTATATATATTCTCTGGTGCTAAATAATCCAATACCTTCTGAGTATAAATGAAAATTAAGTTTCTTATAATTACTAAGGAAAAGATAGTGTTATGCCGAGGCATAATTTAGTATTATAATTTTTGTGAACTAGGTGTTTTGATTATTTTTATTCCAAGCTGCAGTTTATTTGGGTTGGGAGATTTTCTTCTATATATTGACGTATTACCTACGAAATATTTCAGAATGTATTGCAACATTTTTTTTATGATTTATATTTAGAATATCCCAGGAGTTCTCGTTCTGACCTGCAACGCCTGGAAGTCTCTAGAATGCTCTAGGTGGCTGAAGGAATGTATGAATAGCACCAACGAGGCGCCTGGGGTGGGAGTCAGTCGACCGTTTGTCCAGAGTGTGAAATACAAGCCTAGTGACAGCTGAAGATCTTGTTGTTCAAGTATTGTGGAAATGTTGTGAACAATATAAAGTGAAAAAATAAGGAATGTAACACTGGTAGTGTGCTGACTGTATATATTCGAATTGAGAAGTCCAGTGGTAAGACATACCATGTGAACAGTGTTTTGATGTTTTAGTTCACAAATGTTTCTGTGGAATCCAGGAAAAAGTCACAGGAAGAAAGTAACAGGAGAAAAAGTCACAGAAAAAGCTACCCTTAACCTAATCTAACCTAATCTAACCTAACCTAACTGTTTTAAACTATTTTTTTATTGTTTATGGTATTTAAATAAAATGGGACTTTTTCCTGTGACTTTTTCTGCAAAATTGTGACTTTTTCTGTATTTTTTTTCTTGTGACTTTATATCCGTTCACCGTTTCTGTGACCTGGTGGAAATCTCCCTACCTGTTGTTTTTCCTGCATACATACCGATCGTCGGGATATTATTACCGAAGACTGGTGAGACAGCCAGTGGTAATTCTACGTCGTGATATATCTACTGCTTCTGTACATACCAGCTTCACCACTGGTAACCAGCTTCGGTGGAAGCTCAGAGCGATGAAAGGGTTTTGTAACACTATCAAAAATGCTTATTAAGCATATAATTCATCTGAAGCTGAAATATTTGTTTCGTGAATGTTTCCTGCCTTACGTCGTCGTCCATCGGTGGTGAATATGGAAATTATTTGTTTACATATTCATTAAGACATGACATACACGTGGTTAGTATGAATATTATTTCAATTCATATTTATTATTCGATATTCATTTCATAAAACAATTAATGTTACCTTTTCATTTTGACGTTCAAGTGTAACTCCGCAAATTCTTCCTGGATGTTCCTGAGCGATAATCTCCTTATATTATTTCGTTTAAAAGAAAATTTTACTAGATGATTTGTTTTACAATATTCTTATGAAATTTTTTACTATTTCTAAAATTTGTGTTACCTCGAAAAAAATAAGCGAAAATAGAGCAAGTCTGGTAGTTGCCAGACCACTTTCTGATTGATAGTTCTGGAAATCGTGACATCATTCATTTGGGCGATTGTACGTATGAGTAACAAATGCAACTTTTCTTCCGTAACCAAAAGTGACTAAGGTATTTTTAAACAATCACAATTTGTTCGTATACTTTGATGGTATCTGTCTGGTGTGTGATGGTTTGTACATTTTCAGGCAACTAATGTATGAAGGCGATGAATAGAGTTCCAACAACCAGATGACAGTAAAATAATACAATTAATTTTCATTCAGTCTCTTCAGCTTAGTGATATTGACCTCCAGGATTTCGGTACAAAATGAACTATTTCATTAACCTCCACCACCTCCTCCCCTCTCTACTACCTCCTCTTCTCACCCACCTCCTCCCTTCTCCCCACAATCCTCCACACTACTTTCTCCCCTCTCCCCCTTCACCAACTCTCTTCTCCCCATCTCCTCCTCCTCCTCACCACAACCTCTTCCCTCTCCCCCACCACCTCCTCCTCTCCCCATCTCCTCCTCCTCTCCCCACCTCCTCCTCTCCTCCTCACCACAACTCTTCCTCCCCACCTCTTCCTCCCCTCTCCCCATCACCGCCTCCCAGCTTCCCACCCACCTCCTCCGCCTCTTACAGCCCATCCACCACTCACCTACAACAGCTTTCTCTTGCCAAAGCTATTTCTTTTCCTCTTAAAGCGCCTGCACTGTTGACTCTCTCCTCTCAGCTTCCCTCTCTTTCTTGTTTGGTTCCTCCTTCTCCCTTCACTCCCTCTCTTCCTTCATTCCTTCACTATCCTCCATTTCCTCCCTTCATCTCTTCGCTCTACCCTTCAATTCCTCCCTCTTCTTTCATCCCCTGCAGCCTTTCCTTTTCTTTGCTCCTCCCTGCCTCCATCCTTCCTTCCTCTCTCCATCGCTCAAGTCCTCCTATTCCTTCCTCTTCCCTCTGTACAGAAGATCTTTTCATTCCCTTCTCCCTCTAGTCCCCTTCCTCTCTCAAGCCCTCCTGTCTCATCCCTCCTCCCTTCCGTCCTCATTCCTCCACGTTCCTCCATTACCATCATAATTCCTCGTATCTTGAATAAATGTGTTCATGATGGAGCCACAAACTATCAAGGGTAGCTTTACAAACCAGGACCACCAACCACTGATCACGGACCATCAACCACTGATCACGGACCATCAACCTGACCACGGACAGTCAACCACTGATCACGGACAGTCAACCACTGATCTGAATCATCACAACCACTGATCACGGACCATCAACCACTGATCACGGACCATCAACCACTGATCACAGACCATCAACCACTGATCACAGACCATCAACCACTGATCACGGACCATCAACCACAGTCACAGACCATCAACCACTGATCACAGACCATCAACCACTGATCACGGACCATCAACCACTGATCACGGACAGTCAACCACTGATCACAGACCATCAACCACTGATCACAGACCATCAACCACTGATCACGGACCATCAACCTGATCACGGACCATCAACCACTGATCACAGACCATCAACCACTGATCACAGACCATCAACCACTGATCACGGACCATCAACCACTGATCACGGACAATCAACCACTGATCACGGACCATCAACCACTGATCACGGACCATCAACCACTGATCACGGACATTCAACCACTGATCACAGACCATCAACCACTGATCACGGACCATCAACCACAGTCACGGACCATCAACTACTGATCACGGATGATCAACCACTGATGACGGACCATCAACCACTGATGACGGACCATTAACCACTAATCACGGATCATCAACCACTGATCACGGACCACCACTAATCACGGATCATCAACCACTGTCACGGACAGTCAACCACTGATCACAGACCATCAACCACTGATCACGGACATCAACCACTGATCACGGACCATCAACTACTGATCACGGATCATCAACCACTGATGACGGACCATCAACCACTGATGACGGACCATTAACCACTAATCGCGGAATATCAATCACAGATCACGGATCATCAATCACTGAACACGGACTAATCAACCACTGATCACGGACCATCAACCACTAATCACGGATCATCAACCACTGATCACGGACCATCAACCACTAATCACGGATCATCAACCACTAATCACGGATCATCAACCACTGACCACGGACCATCAACTACTGACCACGGACCATCAACCACTGATCACGGACCATTAACCACTAATCACGGACCATCAACCACTAATCACGGATCATCAACCACGATCACGGACAGTCAACCTGATCACGGACAGTCAACCATGATCACAGACCATCAACCACGATCACGGACCATCAACCATGATCACGGACCCAACCACTGATCACAACCATCAACCACTGATCACAGACCATCAACCACTGATCACGGACCATCAACCACTGATCACGGACAGTCAACCACTGATCAAGACCATCAACCACCTGATCACAGACCATCAACCACTGATCACGGACCATCAATCACTGATCACGGACCATCAACCACGATCACAGACCATCAACCACTGATCACAGACCATCAACCACTGATCACGGACCATCAACCACTGATCACGGACAGTCAACCACTGATCACAGACCATCAACCACTGATCACAGACCATCAACCACTGATCACGGACCATCAACCGATCACGGACCATCAACCACTGATCACGGACCATCAACCACTGATCACAGACCATCAACCACTGATCACGGACCATCAACCACTGATCACGGACCATCAACCACTGATCACAGACCATCAACCACTGATCACGGACCATCAACCACTGATCACGGACAGTCAACCACTGATCACGGACCATCAACTACTGATCACGGATCATCAACCACTGATGACGGACCATCAACCACTGATGACGGACCATTAACCACTAATCACGGATTATCAATCACAGATCACGGATCATCAATCACTGACCACGGACCATCAACCACTGATCACGGACCATCAACCACTAATCACGGATCATCAACACTGATCACGGACCATCAACCACTAATCACGGATCATCAACCACTAATCACGGATCATCAACCACTGACCACGGACCATCACTACTGACCACGGACCATCAACCACTGATCACGGACCATCAACCACTAATCACGGATCATCAACCACTAATCACGGACATCAACCACTCACACTGATCACGGACCATCAACCACTGATCACGGACCATAACCACGATCACGACCATCAACCACTGCACGGACCATCAACCACTGATCACGACAGTCAACCACTGATCACGGACAGTCAACCACTGATCACAGACCATCAACCACTGATCACGACCATCAACCACTGATCACGGACCATCAACCACTGATCACAGACCATCAACCACGATCACAGACCATCAACCACTGATCACGGACCATCAACCACTGATCACGGACAGTCAACCACTGATCACAGACCATCAACCACTGATCACAGACCATCAACCACTGATCACGGACCATCAACCACTGATCACGGACCATCAACCACTGATCACAGACCATCAACCACTGATCACGGACCATCAACCACTGATCACGGACCATCAACCACTGATCACGACCATCAACCACTGATCACGGACCATCAACCACTGATCACGGACCATCAACCACTGATCACGGACCATCAACCACTGATCACGGACAGTCAACCACTGATCACGGACCATCAACCACTGATCACGGACCATCAACCACTGATCACGGACCATCAACCACTGATCACGGACCATCAACCACTGATCACGGACCATCAACCACTGATCACGGACCATCAACCACTGATCACGGACCATCAACCACTGATCACGGACCATCAACCACTGATCACGGACCATCAACCACTGATCACGGACCATCAACCACTGATCACAGACCATCAACCACTGATCACGGACCATCAACCACTGATCACGGACAGTCAACCACTGATCACAGACCATCAACCACTGATCACGGACCATCAACCACTGATCACGGACAGTCAACCACTGATCACAGACCATCAACCACTGATCACGGACCATCAACCACTGATCACGGATCATCAACCACTGATCACGGACCATCAACCACTGATCACGGACCATTAACCACTGATCACGGATCATCAATCACAGATCACGGATCATCAATCACTGACCACGGACCATCAACCACTGACTGACCATCAACCACTGATCACGACCATCAACCACTAATCACGGATCATCAACCACTGATCACGGACCATCAACCACTAATCACGGATCATCAACCACTAATCACGGACCATCAACCACTGACCACGGACCATCAACTACTGATCACGGACCATCAACCACTGATCACGGACCATTAACCACTAATCACGGACCATCAACCACTAATCACGGATCATCAACCACTGACCACGGACCATAACCACTGATCACGAACATCAACCACTGACCACGGACCATCAACCACTAATGACCATCAACCATACGACATCAACCACTGACCACGGACCATCAAATACTGAGGACCATCAACCACTGATCACGGACCATCAACCACTGACCACGGACCATCAACCACTGACCACGGACCATCAAATACTGACCACGGACCATCAACCACGACACGGACCATCAAATACTGAACGGACCATCAACCACTGATCACGGACCATTAACCACTAATCACGGATCATCAACCACTGATCGGACCATTAACCACTAATCACGGATCATCAACCACAGATCACGGACCATCAACCACAGATCACGGACATTAAACGATAAACCACGGATCACGAAAGAAGAAAAGATGCGTACAAAATGATGTGATTTAGTAATGTACGATAATGTTATACTTGTATCTGTACTGTATCTGCACATGCACCTGTACCTGTACTTGTATCTGTACCTCTACTTGTATCTGTACCGTACCTATATTTGTGTCTGTACCTCTACTTGTAACTCTACTGTACCTGCTTGTGTCTATACCTGTACTTGTATCTGTACTGTACTATACTTGTGTCTGTACCTCTACTTGTAACTGTACCTGTACTTGTGTGTACCTCTACTTGTATCTGTACCTTACCTGTTATCTGTACCGTACTGTACTTGTGTCTGTACCTCTACTTGTATCTGTACTGTACCTGTACTTGTGTCTGTACCTACTTGTATCTGTACCGTACCTGTATGTCTGTACTCTACTTGTATCTGTACTGTACCTGTACTTGTGTCTACCTCTACTTGTATCTGTACTGTACCTGTACTTGTGTGTACCTCTACTTGTATCTGTGCTGTACCTGTGCTTAGTCTGTACCCGTACCTGTGCTTGTGTCTGTACCTGTACTTGTATCTGTACCCGTACCTGTACTTGTATCTGTGCTCTTATTATGTGTGTGTGCTTGTGTCTGTAATGCCTGTACTTGTCTGTACCGTACCTATACTTGTATCTGTACCTCTACTTGTATCTGTACCGTACCTGTACTTGTGTCTGTACCTCTACTTGTGTATGCTGTACCTGCTTGTATCTGTACCTGTACTTATCTGTACTGTACCTATACTTGTCTGTACCTTATATGTACTGTACTGCCTGTACTTGTGTGTACCTCTACTTGTATCATGCTGTACCTGTACTTGTGTCTGTACCTGTATCTATACTGTACCTGTACTTGTATCTTTACCTGCTTGTATCTGTACTGTACCTGTACTTGTGCTGTACCTCTACTTGTATCTGTACTGTACCTGTACTTTGTGTCTGTACCTCTACTTGTATCTGTACTGTACCTGTACTTGTATCTGTGTACTGTGTCTGTACCTCTCTTGTATCTGTACCTACCTGTACTTGTGTCTGTACCTCTACTTGTATCTGTACTGTACCTGTACTTGTGTCTGTACCTCTACTTGTATCTGTACTGTACCTGTACTTTGTGTCTGTACACTTGTCTGTACACTCTACTTGTATCTGTGCTGTACCTGTACTTGTGTCCTGTACCTCTACTTTATGTCACTTGCCTGCTTGTGTCTGTACCTCTCTTGTATATGTACTGACCTGTACTTGTGTCTGTACCTCTCGCATATCTGTACTGTACCTGTACTTGTGTCTGTACCTGTACTTGTGTCTGTACCTCTCTTGTATATGTACTGTGCCTCTACTTGTCTGTACTCTACTTGTATCTGTACTGTTGCTTGTGTCTGTACCTCTACTTGTGTATCTGTACCATTACCTGTGTGTCTGTACCTCTACTTGTATCTGTGCATACCGTACTTGTGTCTGTACCTGTGCATGTCTGTACCTCTACTTGTATCTGTACTGTACTGCAACGTGTCTGTACCTCTACTTGTATCTGTGCTGTACCTGTACTTGTGTCTGTACCTTGCTTATCTGTACCTTACCTGTACTTGTGTCTGTACACCTCTACTTGTATCTGTACCGTGCACTGTATTTGTGTCTGTACCTCTACTTGTATCTGTACTGTACACTTGTGTCTGTACCTCTACTTGTATCTGTACCCTACCTGTACTTGTGTCTGTACCTGTACTTGTATCTGTACTGTACCTGTACTTGTGTCTGTACCTCTACTTGTATCTGTACTGTGCCTGTACTTGTGTCTGTCCTCTACTTGTATGTCTGTACCTGTACTTGTGTCATACTGTACCTGTACTTGTGTCTGTACCTCTACTTGTATCTGTACTGTACCTGTACTTGTCTGTACCTCTGCTTTATTGCACTACCTGTACTTATCTGTACTGTGCCTGTACTATCTGTACCTCTACTTGTATATGTACTGTACCTGTACTTGTGTCTGTACCTCTACTTGTATCTGTGCCTGTACCTCTACTTGTATCTGTCTGTACCTGTGCTTGTGTCTGTACCTCTACTTGTATATGTACTGTACCTGTACTTGTGTCTGTACCTCTACTTGTATATGTACTGTACCTGTACTTGTGTCTGTACCTCTACTTGTATCTGTACTGTACCTGTACTTGTGTCTGTACCTCTACTTGTATATGTACTGTACCGTACTTATGTCTGTACCTCTACTTGTATGTGCTGTACCTGTACTTGTGTCTGTACCTCTACTTGTATCTGTATACCTGTACTTGTGTCTGTACCTCTACTTGTATGTACTACCTGTACTTGTGTACTTGTATACCATGCCTGTACTTGTGTCTGTACCTCTTGTATCTGTACTGTACCTTTGTGTCTGTACCTCTGTATGTGTACTGTACCTGTGCTGTGCACCTACTTGTATATGTACTGTACCTGTACTTGTGTCTGTACCTCTACTTGTATCCTGTACCTGTACTAGTGTCTGTACCTCTACTTGTATCTGCTGTACCTGTACTTGTCTGTACCTCTACTTGTATCTGTACTGTACCTGTACTTGTGTCTGTACCTCTACTTGTATCTGTACCGTACCTGAACTTGTGTCTGTACCTCTACTTGTATCGTACTGTACCTGTGCTTGTGTCTGTACCTGTACTTGTATCTGTACCTCTACTTGTATCTGTACTGTACCTGTACTGTATGTACCTCTACTTGTATGTACTGTGCCTGTACTTGTGTCTGTACCTCTACTTGTCTGTACCTGTACCTGTACTTGTGTCTGTACCTCTACTTGTCTGTACTGTACCTGTACTTGTGTCTGTACCTCTACTTGTATCTGTACCGTACCTGTACTTGTGTCTCTACTTGTATCTGCTGTACCTACTGTGTCTGTACTATATCTATACCGTACCTGTCTGTGTCTGTACCTCACGTATCTGTCACACCTGTGCTTGTATCTGACCTCTACTTGTATCTGTACCGTACCTGTACTTGTGTCTATACTGTACTTGTATCTGTACCTGTGCCCATATCTGTACCTGTACTTGTGTCTGTACTGTACCTGTACTTGTGTCTGTACCTGTGTATCTGTACCTGTACTTATGTTGTGCTGTACCTGTACTTGTGTCTGTACTGTACTTGTTTCTGTACCTGTACTTATATTTGTACTGTACCTGTATTTGTATTTGTACTGCCTGTACTTGTGTCTGTACCTGTACTTGTATCTGTACCTGTACTTGTATTTGTGCTGTACCTGTGCTTGTGTCTGTACCTGTACTTGTGTCTGTACTGTACCTGTACTTGTATCTGTACCTGTGTGTACATCTGTACCCAGCCTGTGTGTACCTGTACTTGCGTCTGTGCCTGTACTTGTGTCTGTACCTGTGCACGTGTCTGTACTGTACCTGTACTTGTGTCTGTACCTGTACTTGTGTCTGTACCTGCTTGTATCTGTACCTGTACTTGTATTTGTACTGTACCTGTACTTGTGTCACCACCTGTACTTATCGTACCTGTACTTTATTTGTACTTACCTGTACTTGTGTCTGTACTTGTGCTTGTGTCTGTACTGTACCTGTACTTGTCTCTCTACTTTTTGCCTGTACCTGTACTTGTGTCTGTACCTGTACTTGTATCTGTACCTGTACTTGTGTTATCTGTACCTGTACTTGTGTCTGTACCTGTGCTTGTGTCTGTGCTGTACCTGTGCTAGTGTCTGTACCTTTGTGTGTATCTGTGCCTGTACTTGTGTCTGTACCTCTACTTGTATCTGTACCTGTACTTGTGTCTATAATTACTTGTATCTGTGCCTGTACTTGTATCTGTACCTGTACTGTACTGTGCCTGTACTTATCTGTACCTGTGCTTGTATTTACCTGTGCATGTCTGTACCTCTACTTGTGTCTGTACCTGTACTTGTATCTGTACCTGTACTTGTATCTGTACCTGTACTTGTATCTGTACCTGTGCTTGTGTCTGTACCTCTGTGTCTGTACCTGTATGTACCTGTACTTGTGTCTTTTCCTTGTATCTGTACCTGTGCTTGTGTCTGTACCTGTGCTTGTGTCTATACCTGTACTTATCTGTACCTGTGCCCCATATCTGTACCTGTACTTGTGTCTGTACCTCTACTTGTGTCTGTACCTGTACTTGTATCTGTACCTGTACTTGTGTCTGTACCTGTACTTGTGTCTGTGCCTCTACTTGTATCTGTACCTGTACGTGTCTGTACTGTACCTGTACTTGTGTCTGTACCTGTACTTGTATCTGTACCTGTACTTGTATCTGTACCTGTACTTGTGTCTTTACTGTACCTGTACTTGTGTCTGTACCTGCTTGTATCTGTAACCTGTACTTGTATCTGTACCTGTACTTGTGTCTGTACTCTACTTGTATCTGTACCATATCTCTACTTGTGTCTGTACCTGTACTTGTGTCTGTACCTGTACTTATGTCCTTTACACCTGTACTTGTGTCTGTACCTCTCTTATATCTGTACCGTACCTGTACTTGTATCTGTACCTGTACTTGTATCTGTACTGTACCTGTACTGTGTCTGTACCTGTACTTGTGTCTGTACCTCTATATATCTGTACCATACCTGTAATTGTATCTGTACCTGTGCTTATGTCTTTGTGTCTGTACCTCTACTATATCTGTGCCATACCTGTACTTGTATCTGTACCTGTGCTGTCTGTACTGTGCTTGTATCTGTACCTGTACTTATGTAACTGTACTTATCTATATCTGTACTTGTGTCTATACCTGTACTTGTATATGTACACCTGTACCTGTATCTGTACTTGTACTTATATCTGTACCTGTACATATCTGTACCTATACTTGTGTCTGTACCTGTACTTGTACCTGTACCTGTACTTGTTGTCTGTAGTTGTACTTGTATCTGCCCTGCACTGTGTCTATACCCGTACTTGTATCTGTACCTGTACTTATATCTGTACTACTATCTGTGCCCATATATATATCTGTACCTGTACCTGTATATCTGTCCTATACTGTGTCTGTACCTGTACTTGTATCTGTACCTATACTTGTGCTGTACCTATACTTGTGTCTGTACCTGTACTTGTATCTGTACCTGTACTTGTGTCTGTTACTACTTATATCTGTACCATTACCTGTACTTGTATCTGTACCTATGCTATTCTGTACTGTACCTGTACTTTGTGTCTGTACCTCTACTTATATCTGTACCTGTACTTGTATCTGTACCTGTACTTGTGTCTGTACCTGTACTTGTCTGTACCTGTACTTATATCTGTACGTACTGTACTTGTATCTGTACCTGTACTTGTGTCTGTACCTGTACTTGTATCTGTACCTGATCTGTCCCTCTTATATCTGTACTGTCTACCTCTTTTCTACCTGCTTGTCTACTTATCTTATATGTACCTACCTATACTTATCTGTACCTACTTGTGTCTGTACCTGTACTTATACCTGTACCTGTACTTATTGTCTGTAGTTGCCGTATCTGTACTGTACTTGTCTGTACCTGTACTTGTATCTGTACCTGTACTTGTATCTGTACCTGTATACTTGTACTTGTTGTACCTGTACATATACTTATCTGTACCCTCTTGTGTCTGTACCTGTATATGTCCTGTACCTACTCTTGTGTCTGTACCTGTACTTGTGTCTGTACCTGTACTTGTACCTGTACCTATACTTGTCTGTACCTGTACTTGTATCTGTACTGTACCTGTACTTATTGTCTGTACTTGTACTTGTATCTGTACCGTACCTGTATGTATCTGTACTTGTACCTGTACCTATACTTGTCTGTAGCTGTACTTATCTATACGTACATACTGTGTCTGTACCTGTACTTGTACCTGTACCTGTACTTGTTGTCTGTAGCTTATCTGTACCTGTACTTGTATCTGTCTGTACTTGTGTCTGTACCTCTACTTGTATCTGTACCGTACCTCTACTTGTGTCTGTACCTGTACTTGTGTCTGTACCTGTACTTGTATCTGTACCCATACTTATGTACTCTTATATCTGTACCGTACCTGTACTTGTATCTGTACCTGTACTTGTATCTTGCACTATACCTGTATCATGTCTTACCTGTACTTGTGTCTGTACCTCTACTTATATCTGTACCGTACCTGTACTTATATCTGTACTTGTGTCTGTACCTGTACTTGTGTCTGTACCTCTGCTTATATACCGTACCTGTACTTGTATCTGTACCTGTACTTGTGTCTGTACCTGTCTGTACCTGTACTTGTATCTGTAACTGTGCCTTATATCTGTGTGTCTATACCTGCTTGTATCTGTACCTGTACTTGTGTGTGCTTGTGCTTATATATGTACCTGTACTTGTATCTGTACCTATACTTGTGTCTGTACCTGTACTTGTACCTGTACCTGTACTTGTTGTCTGTAGTTATAATTGTATCTTACCTGTACTTGTATCTGTACCTGTGCACTTGTATCTGTACATACTTGTGTCTATACCTGTACTTGTATCTGTACCTGTGCTTGTATCTGTACCTGTACTTGTGTCTATCCTGTACTTGTATCTGTACCTGTACTTGTATCTGTACCTGTACTTGTATCTGTACTTGTACTTATATCTGTACCTGTACCTGTACTTGTATCTGTACCTATACTTGTGTCTGTACCTGTACTTGTACCTATACTTGTGTCTGTACCTATACTTGTACTTATACCTGTACCTGTACTTGTTGTCTGTGCCTGTACTTATCTGTACTGTACCTGTACTTGTCTGTAGATTTATGTATTCTATACCGTACCTGTACTTGTGTCTGTACCTGTACTTGTACCTGTACCTGTACTTGTTGTCTGTAGTTGTACTTGTATCTGTACCGTACCTGTACGTGTCTGTACCTGTACTTATACCTGTACCTGTACTTGTTGTCTGTAGATTGTACTTGTATCTGTACCGTACCTGTACTTGTGTCTGTACCTGTATGTGTCTGTACCTGTACTTGTGTCTGTACCTGTGCTTGTATCTGTACTGTACCTGTACTTATGTCTGTACTTGTGTTTTCTCCTGTACTTGTACCTGTACCTTTATTTGTACCTGTACCTCTACTTGTATCTGTACTGTACCCAAATTTGTGTCTGTACCTGTACTTGTGTCTGTACCTGTACTTGTGTTTTTCCTGTACTTGTACCTGTACCTTTAAATTTTTATCTGTACCGTACCTGTACTTGTGTCTGTACCTGTACTTTGTATCTGTACTGTACCTGTACTTGTATCTGTACTGTACCTGTACTTGTGTCTGTACCTGTACTTGTGTCTGTACTTGTGTTTTTTTCCTGTACTTGTACCTGTACTTATTTTATCCGTACTGTACCTGTACTGTTGTACCTGTACTTGTATCTGCAATTGTACCTCTAACTTGTATCTGTACTGTACCTGTACTTGTATCTGTACTGTACCTGTACTTGTGTCTGTACTTCTGTTTTTCCTGTACTTGTACCTGTACCTTATTTTTATCTGTACCTGTACCTGTATTCTGTGTCTGAACCTGTACTTGTATCTGTACTGTACTGTACTTGTATCTGTACTGTACCTGTACTTGTATCTGTACTCCTGACTTGTATCTGTACTATACCTGTACTTTGTATCTGTAATACCTGTACTTGTATCTGTACTCTATCCTGTACTTGTACCTGTACTTGTACTTCTATCTGTACTGTAATTTGACTTCTGTCTGTACCTCCATTTGTATACTGTACCTGTATTTGTGTCTGTACCTGTACTTGCATCTGTACTGTACCTGTACTTGTGTCTGTACCCTCTACTTGTATCTGTACTGTACCTGTACTTGTGTTCCTGACTTGTACCTGTACCTGTACTTGTACCTGTACTTGTACTTGTATCTGTACTGTACCTGGACTTGTGTCTGTTTTTTTTTTTTTTTTTTTTTTTTAGGTTTAGGTGGGGAAGGGATGAAGGCATGCTGGGGCTCAAGGCACAGCCAGATGAGGATGGAGAAGTCACAACATATAGTCGTGGGGAAAGGATGGAAAAGAAGTTCAATGAGTTAAACAGAGGGACGACACCCCTGATTTACATATTACAGAGTTTGTTGGCTAACTATGCTAACCTAGGATTTAGAATGAGGTTGCACAATGGTTATTTTAGTAGACAATGACTAGATTGATTTTACAATTACAAGTTTATTAACATCTTATACTGTATTACGTTATGGATCTCACTGATTGTGACTTGTTAAATGTGAATTTATATCATCTAAGTTTTAATCTGTGGATCACTGCGGCGGACATAGATGGATCGCGTGTTGGGTTGTTGTAGTGGCAGACTCCGGGGCCACCAGATGTGGGGTCTCCTCCGTTGATGTCTTCCCCGCGTAGGTGGTCTGGGCTGTGAGGGTCGTCCAGGAGCTTGTCCCAAACCTTCTTCCCTAGGCGATGGAACCTGAAGTTGAGGGCTTCTGTTTTATTTCTAGGTGGATGGTTTCCACTGTCTCCTGGTAGGGTGGCGCTGGCCACTGGCTGACCTCAAACACTTGTTTGGAAGCTCTCTGTAGTTGTTGGTCTGGTCTTCCCGAATGTGACGAGTGGTATAGATGGGTACTCCAACACAGGCCTCACCAGCGCCTTGTACAGGTGAACTTTTATCTTCTCAGGCATCAATTTAAACGTTTTAATTTGGCTGCGGCGACTTTGGCTTTATTTAGTCTGTCCTTCACGGGGAATGGTGCCCGTCCGAGAAATGATGAGGCCGAGCAACCTGCCTTGTTTAGAGTACTCAATCTCTTCGTCGTCGATCATCAATGGGGCCGGCAAATTTGGCTATGGGTATGACCTCAAATTGTTTTGTTTGTTTTTATTTTCCATTTATTTTCATACTCCGAGATCTCCCTATTGCCCGAGCAGTGAGCGCGCCATCCTTGCTGTGGACCTTCCTGGGCAGGTGACGATCTGTTACATCGTCGGCATACATGACGTACTCGCTGCCGACGATTGGGGGCAGGTCAGCCGTGTAGAGTGTGTAAAGGGTTGTGGAGAGACAAGAGCCCTGAGGCACGCCGCTCGATAGTGAGAATTCTTCTCCAAAATGTTCTTGCATCTTGATTTTGGCTCTGCAGTCCATAATGAAGTTGCACAGCAGGCGCGTCAGATTTTCAGGTAGCCCCAGTTGTATCTGTACTGTACCTGTACTTGTATCTGTACCTGCAACTTGTATCTGTACCTGTACTTGTATCTGTACTGTACCTGTACTTGTACCTGTACCTGTACTTTGTATCTGTACGCATTCTTGAACTTGTGTCTGTACCTCTACTTGTATCTGTACTGTACCTGTACTAGTGTCTGTACCTCTACTTGTATCTGTACTGTACCTAATTCTGTGTCTGTACCTGTACTTGTATATCTACTGTACCTGTACTTGTATCTGTACTTGCACTGTACTTGTATCTGTACTCTACCTGCACTTGTACCTCATTGTACTTATATCTGTAACTGTACCTGTAATATGACCTGTACCTGTACTCTGTATCTGTACTGTACATGGACTTTGTCTGTACCTTTACTTATATCTGTACTTGTACCTGCACTTAACCTGTACCTGTATTCGTATCTGTATCCTGCACTCTGTACCTGCACTCCAGTAATTGTATCTGTACCTGTACATGTATCTGTACTGTACCTGCTACTTGATCTGTACCTGTACTTGTATCTGTACCTGTACTTGTATCCTGTAATGTACCTGTACTCCAGCATCTGTACCTGCACTTGTATGTGTACCTGCACTTGCATCTGTAACTGTACCTGTACTCTGTATCTGTACCTGTACTTGCAATCTGTATCTGTACTTATCTGTACCTGTACCTGTATCTGTACTGCACCTGTACCTGTACCCCATCTGTACTTGATCCGCAATTGCAATCTGTACTAGGTCCTCCACTTGTATCTGTACTGTACCTGTACTAGTGTCTGTACCTCTACTTGTATCTGTACTGTACCTGTACTAGTGTCCCTACCTCTACTTGCATCTGTACTGTACCTGTACTTTGTCGTACCTCTACCTTGCATCTCTACTGCAATCTGTACTTGTGTCTGTACCTGTACTTGTATCCAATCTATCTTGTCTTGTATCTGTACCTGTACTTTTACCTGTACCTGTACTTGCATCTGTATCTGTACTTGACCACTGTAACCTGTACTAGTGTCTGTACCTCTACTTGTATCTGTACTCAAATACTATTGTCTGTACCTTTACTTGTATCTGTACTGTACCTGTACTAGTGTCTGTCCTCTACTTGTATCTGTACTGTACCTGTACTTGTGTCTGTACCTGTACTTGTATCTGTACTGTACCTTTTACTTGTGTCTGTACCTGTACTTGTATCTGTAGTAGTGTACCTGTACTTGTATCTCTACCTGTACTTGTGTCTGTACCTGTACCTACTTGTATCTGTACCAGTATTCGTATCTGTATTTGTTCTCAGCGTTGTAAAAAGTACCGAGCTTGTTACTTAAGTGTATTGTTAATAGTCCAAATATTACTGAAGTAGAAATACAACTATTCAAAGTTCAATCTTGTTTTTTTCTTTTTTCACAGGAATAGAACACCGAGCACAGGTCATCGACCCACAACGGGCCTAGAGCGAAAAAATAAGACTACTAAAAAAATAAAATAAAAAGATAAATCTACACCACAAAGATGCCGGAAACCATCTTTTTGAAGTGGGACAGGTTGTAATGAGTATGGAAACACAGAAGAAGGCAGAACATTCCACAGTTTGGCTGTGTGACGAAAGTGTGACAAATGTACTATAATGCGTTATTCTAGTGGGACCGACATCCATGAAGAAACGGTGGGCACCGAGGCAAAACGAGTTTACGGAGCCCAGCACTTGCCGGCAGTACACAGGATAAATCCACCGAACACGTTAAAGTACCTAAAAAGAGAGAGAGTAGCAACATTGCAGCGAAGAAAAGAAATTATCAACCAAAGGAGGAGAGTTAATCAGACGAAATGCCTTTGATTCCACTAACTGTTGTACCAGAAGAAGACCACCCCAGATATGAAAGCAGCACTTGTGAATGAGTCATAGAGGTGCTTATGGCGGACCTACGGCCTCGAAAACAGTGCGTTAATGTTCGAAATAAGGCAAACAGAGTATTAGGTTTATATCTAGAAGTGTAAGTAATAAGGTGCAGAGGTCTTATTGCAACTATATCTTGCAGTCAGGCCGCACCTCGACTATGCGGTTCAGTTCTGGTCTTATTATAGAATGGATATCAATTCACTAGAGTCGGTGCGAAGAAGACGAAAATGATTCCGGGACATGGAAACCTTCCATATCAAGATAGGTTAAAAACACTTGCATTCTGAAAAGGACAAGAAGTGCGGGGAGATATGATAGAAATTTAAGTCAGTGAAAGGTACCAATAAAGGCGATATAGATAAAGTTCTTAAAATATCCGAGCAGGATAGGACTCGTAGCAACGGTTTAAGTTGGATAAGTTTAGGTTTAGGAGGAGATAGGAAGGAACTGGTTCAAAAATAGGGTGGTGGACATGGAACAAGCTTAGTAACTTGTAGTGAGTGCTGGAATGCTGGAAAGTTTAAAAGGAGGCTAGATAGGTTCATGGATGATAGAGAGTGGTAGTAACTGTATGAGACTCCTTATTTTCTTATATTCTTATGTTCTTATGTTCCTCTTACTATTGACAACACAACTTATATTGTTTGTCACTTTTGATATTGTTTATTTATTATTATTATTATTATTAATTTTATTATTATTTTTATTATTATTATTATTATTATTATTATTATTATTATTATTATTTTAGTTATTATCATCATCATCATCATCATCATCATCATCATCATCATCATCATCATCATCATCATCATCATCATCATCATCATCATCATCATCATCATCATCATCATCATCGTCAATTATTATTATTATTATTATTATTATTGTTATTATTATTATTATTATTATTATTATTATTATTATTATTATTATTATTATTATTATTATTATTATTATTATTATTAATTATATTATTATTATTTTATTTTATTTTTATTTATTTCTTTTTTTATTTTATTATTATTATTATTATTATTTATTATTATTATTATTATTATTATTATTATTATTATTATTATTATTATTATTATTATTATTATTATTATTATTATTATTATTATTATTATTATTATTATTATTATTATTATTATTATTATTACTAGCAGAATCGCCACCCTCGGGCGGCTCATCCGTTAGGAGCCTAACGGTTAGGCAATGGTGAAGCTACCCTCGGAAGGCTCATTGTCTCACTGTTCAGTCCCCAAAACTTATTCTTCCATCAATAGTTCATTAACGGTGTATGTAAGTTCCACCATGTTTTTTCTAGAACGGTAACAGCAAATGAAATTTTTTAGCATTAAACTGTTATTTTTTTATCTAACTATGGAATCACGCCCTGCGGTAACTCTTTCCCTAGGCCTGACAGACGCCACCCCAGGTCCACATTGTCTCACTGTAGTGTAATAGGTCAGTGGTGATGAGAGGTATTCTTGGTATAAAACGTCCTCTCCTTTAGGTTTTCCTGTCAATTGTAGCTTCAGTACTTTACAACATTTCACATCCTTGAGGAATGATTATTTGTCCTTTTGAATCAACAGGGAAAGTTCCATTCCCAATCTGTAGTAGAAGGTTTGTAAAATCCCAGCATCCTGATCTCCTTGTAGATGTACTCTCATGTTTGTGGATAGGGTGAGTGTCTGAACACTTCTCCAAAGGTATGATGCCTTGAGGCACGCATTCAGTTCATCAGCTGGAGTGCTTCGAGGAATGACAGGTAGGGTTTGGCGATAGTCTCCAGCAATGACCATTGTAATGCCACCCATGAGCTGGTCATTTTCTCGTATGTCTTGCAGGTCTGTCCAACACTTCAAACGCTAACTTGTGAGACATAGTGCATTCATCAGGCTATGAGGCTGCATTTTCTAAGAGTTTTGCCTTTGCCGATCCTTGATGTTGCACACTGGATTCTCATTGTGAGCGAGGTTGAGATGCAGTTTAAAGTTGAGTGTGCAGTCTGTCCTCCTTCTAGTAGTGTTGCAGAAATCCCAAGGGATGCCACAGCAAAGCAATTTTCCCCTGATGACGTACTTTGGCCAACAGAAGGTTGATCAGGAATGTTTTTCCCTGTCCTCCCAGGTGCATCGAGAAGATCATACCTCCCTGCTCAGCTTGTATCGCTTGCAAGATCTGTTCTAAGCATTTGCTTGATCAGGCACCAGGTGAGGCTCATTTTCTTCAAGAAAATTCACGAGAACTTCAACTGAGTAGTCTGTCTCTCTGAGCAACTCCTGTTTACAACTACTGTTCAGTCCCAAAACTTCTTCTTCCATCAATAGTTCATTGACGGTGTATGTAAGTTCCACTACAACGGTACAGCAAAGTATATTTTTAACATTAAACTGTTATTTTTTATTGTCTAATCATCACTACATATAACACCATCCATCATCACTACATATAAAACCACCCATCATCACTACATATAACACCTCCCATCATCACTACATATAACACCATCCATCATCACTACATATAACACTACCCATCATCACTATATAACAACATTCATCATCACTACATATAACACCATCCATCATCACTACATATAGCATCATCCATCATCACTACATATGACATCATCCATCATCACTACATATAACACCATCCATCATCACTACATATAACACCATCTATCATCACTACATATAACACCATCCATCATCACTACATATAACACCACCCATCATCACTACATATAACATCATCCATCATCACTACATATAACAACATCCATCATCACTACATATAACATCACCATCATCACTATAACATCATCCATCATCACTACATATAACACCATCCATCATCACTACATATAACACCACCCATCATCACTACATATAACATCATCCATCATCACTACATATAACTTCATCCATCATCACTACATAATATAACACCATCCATCATCACTACATATAACACCACCCTTCATCACTACATATAACATCAGCCATCATCACTACATATAACACCACCCATCATCACTACATATAACAACATCCATCATCACATACAGAACAACACCATCCATCAACACTACATATAACACCATCCATCATCACTACATATAACATCATCCATCATCACTACATATAACACCATCCATCATCACTACATATAACATCATCCATCATCACTACATATAACACCATCCATCATCACTACATATAACATCATCAATCATCACTACTATATAACAACATCCATCATCACTACATATAACATCACCATCATCACTACATATAACACCATCCATCATCACTACATATAACACCATCCATCATCACTACATATAACATCATCCATCATCACTACATATAACATCATCCATCACTACATATAACTTCATCCATCATCACTACATACAGTATAACACCATCCATCATCACTACTATATAACACCACCCATCATCACTACATACATCATCCATCATCACTACATATAACACCACCCATCATCACTACATATAACAACATCCATCATCACTACATACAGCACAACACCATCCATCATCACTACATATAACACCATCCATCATCACTACATATAACATCATCCATCATCACTACATATAATACCATCCATCATCACTATATAACATCATCCATCATCACTACATATAACACCATCCATCATCACTACATATAACACCACCCATCATCACTACATATAACACCATCCATCATCACTACATATAACACCATCTATCATCACTACATATAACACCATCCATCATCACTGCTCCCGCCGACTCAAGTCCCTCGGAGTTCCTGCACACGACTCCTCAGTGTATACACAACATTCATACTTCCCAAGCTCACCTATGCCTCCCCACCTGGTCTTCCTCCCTAAATGCCACACAACGTAAACGCCTAGAAAAAGTGCAAAAGAGGGCATGCAAGATTATTCTCTCCCTTCTACTCACATATCAAGCGCTCAACACACTGACCCTTTCGACTCTCACTGACCATCACCACGACCTCATCTGCAAATTTGGTAAGCTTCACCATCCCCGACACCGGCTCCCTACCACCTGACATCCCCTGTCCGAGAATTGACGTTCGACACCACAACCGCATCCAGCCCATACGTGCACGAACTGATCGCTATAAGAACAGCCCAGTCCCAACCATTGTAAAAATTATCAATAACATGTAATAAATCAGTGTATTCACTCCCCGTAAACACTGCTCCTTACACTGTCACTATGTTGAAATGAACTGTAGTTTGAGCTGATCATCTAAGTTATTATATGTCTTATTTGTGTCACTTATGTTTTGTAATTATTTGTAATTCGTAATCCATTCCCCAAATGTAACTGTATATTTTCAGCCTTCTGGCTGCCAAGCTCTTTCAATAAACCGTTAATTATTATTATTATTATTATTATTATTATTATTATTATAACACCACCATCATCACACTACATATAACATCCATCATTACATATAACACCATCCATCATCACTACATATATCACCATCCATCATCACTACAGATCGGTAAGTAGTTTCCGGCTTTCTCGTCGGACACATACACACACATACATAAACACACAAACATACTTCTTTTGTTTTAAACATATAGATTATTATTATTATTATTATTATTATTATTATTATTATTATTATTATTATTATTATTATTATTATTATTATTATCATTATTTTATTATTATTTTTATTTTATTATTATTATTATTATTATATTATTATTATTATTATTATTATTATTATTATTATTTTTATTATTTTATTATTTTATTATTATTATTATATTATTATTATTATTATTATTATTATTATTATTATTATTATTATTATTATTATTATTATTATTATTATTATTATTATTATTATTATTATTATTATTATTATTATTATATTTTCGCTCCCCAGGCCTTGATGTGAGGTCAGTGACCTGTTCCTAGTGGCTAATCCGCGAAGAAAAAATATAAAATATATGACACATAACATACACGTTTATTTGCAAATCTTTCTATTAAGATTAATCAATAACTGATTCTCAAAATTATTACTGTCCAATCAGAATCTTTTAGACCTCAATCCATCGCAGGGATAGTGAACGTGCTGAAAGTATATCCATCCAACACTATAATTTAATTCTGCCTTATCCACACACGTATCGTCGACGTGGATTTATGCTCCACAGACATAATGTTTTCTCTGCGTTAGGTTTGGATACAGCTAATCGGCAAGTATCCGAGGTGGGGGATGATCAGCACTTCTCTTCCTGTAAACTCTGTAACCGTCCCAACGCTATCACTCTTCAACACTATTGCCATGATAGTCTTACTGTCAGGGACCTCCTACCACTGGGAGAGTCACCACCTACTTATCCGTTTTAATTTAGATTTAATTCTTTTACGCAACTCACACTTTAGTGGGTGCTAACTCCCATTGTCCTTAAATCATAACATTAATATTGTCTCCATATCACAAGTCATCGCGTGTCCTAGAGACACGAGTACCAATGAATTAGTGTCTGACCGCATGGTCTTGTGACTAGCCTTGTCGCCCTTGGGATATAAGAAATTTATTAAATAATAAATAATATGCCCAGCATGACTAAACAGACGCTTACAAGCAACAGATGCAGGCAGTGGGATGCTAAGCTTCTGAGATAAGTCACATAATATCTCCTGGCCATGCCCTTTAGCTATCAAGCTTCTTCAGTTCAAGAGTTTGTGGATGATTGTTTTCTCCATAGTGACTGGGTCTGACCGTGAACTGTTCTAATTGGGGTGTGGCTGTGGTGACGTCACTTGTCGATTTTAACATAAGAACATGAGAATGGAGGAAACGGCAGCGGGTCTATTGGCCCCATACTGGGTAATCCCGTTTACACCTACAGTAACCTTTATCTCATATATCGATCCAACCTTTGTTTGAAGCTATCCAGCGTATTCGAGTTAACGATGATTGGTAACTTACTCCGCTCGTCCACTGCTCTATTTCCAAACCAATGTTTACGTATTTCGAGGCTAAATCTAAATGTCAAATTTAAAACCATTGTTACGAGTTAGCCTCTGGTTGGATAGTTTAAGTACCTTTGTTATATCACCTTTGTTTATCCCTAACTTCCATTTATACACCTCAATCATATCGCCCCTCACTCAACGTCTCTCGAGGGGGGTGCAAATTCAGAAGCTTTAACCTGTATCTGTACTCAAGGTTCTAGTTCCCGGGATTAGTCTTGTCATTCTTCTCTGAAGTCTTTCAAAGGATTCTATATCCATTCTGTAATACAGTGACCAAAACTGAACCGCGTAATCCAAGTGAGGTCCCACAAGCGCAAGATAAAGTTTTAGGATGACCTCGCTATTCTTGTAACTAAACCCAAGTACTTTGTTAGCCTTTTTTCGATTAAATACACATCGTTTACTTGGTTTAAGATTCTTACTTACCATTACTCCTAAATCTTTCGAACTGTAGTTGATTATCATGCTCTCTATCTTGTAACTATTCTCTTTAAACAACTAAGCAGCCTTGAGGTAGTACAAAATGAAGCCATGGGCATAATTCTAGGATGCCCAAAATCTACCAGAATTGTAAACATGAGGAAAGAGCTCTGGCTGCACTGTTCATCTGAGAGGATAGCTCTACTTAATACTATGTTTTGTGTCATATTTTTGAAGATCAATCGTCCCCAAACTACAGCTCAAACTGAGTTGATGTTCTATCTAAGTAATCCCGACTATCTCGCTAACTTTCCACAAACGACTCTCTTTGGGGCGTGGCTTCATAAAAGTGTTACAGATCTCTTGAAACTGAATGTCCCAATCACCCCAGACGAACCCACTAATGCCATTCCTCCTTGGCTTGATATATCAGTTCCTATTAATTACACTCCTGTTGGTAGTAAGCAAATGTTAAACACCGGTGTGGTGAGATATATTACACTAGGAAACTATTATCAGCTCATATAGGAGAGTATTAAATCAAGTGAATGTCATGCTTTTACTGACGGTTCTAGCAGACAAAACACAGGTAGAACAGGCTGTGCATTTGCAATAATATAAATAAAATGAGATAATATTGTCAAACATACATAGGCTGAACAACTGGGCCAGCACAACACAAACTGAACTAATGGGAATCTACTTAGCTACAGACTACCTTAAAGAAAATGAAGGTGGGGTGATATTTTGTGACTTCAAGTACTTAGAAATCAATGAAAGTCCGTCAGGTTCTATGTCTAAAGTTGTCTGCGATATTAAAAGAATGATAATTGCTAATGAAAACAACTTTCGTATTGAATTTGTGTGGGATTCCGTCCTATGACTGTGCTGATAGAAAGGCCAAAGAGGCATGTAAGAAATAAAATGTTTACTTCTGGATCTTAGCCTGTCCAATGCTGTACAGTATTTAAAAATATTCAAATCAGAATCATGACCCTGATCTTGAAGAACTGAGAAATGCAGAGAGCATTCTGGCAGTTGTAGCATTAGTAACAGGACAAATTTGTGGACAAGAGGTAATTTCGGTATGGCCAGCATAAGGACAGAACTAGACAATGTGATGTGAAGTCGTACAGAATTAGAAGCTTAGATAGCACACATCTGGCAAGTTAGTAACGCTGTTCCATTCCGAACACTCAGCATGTAAACTTTGTGATAAACCTTAAAGCATACACTTGAACGCTATATTATTGGTCTGACACTGTCAAAGACTTAGGCCACCTGGCTTATTGTGTCATGAACTTTGTAATTATTACATTGAATCAGGGGTGCTTGAGGACATTGTTGTTGTTTATCCAGAATTTGCTAGCCCACGCTGATTAGGTCCTCAATTAGAATATGACTTAATGTATATGAACCATTGTCTTGTGTGGTGGTGTGAAAGTGATACCCCACATGATAAACCTCTATATTTATAGCTGTTAATGAATATGATGTATTTTTGTATGGAGCTCTGTCCTGGTGTGGCGGTGAGAAGTGATATCACCCTCAGTGTCAAGACCTGACTGAATTACTCTAATGGGCAAACTGTACTACAAGCTCTGTAATAGTTTATTAATAAAAAAAAGTATTTGTATCTGTACCTGGTTTTACCTGTTCTGTACTTGTCTGTACTCAGTTTTACCTGTATCTGTGTAATTTGATCTGTACCTGTAGTTTTACCTGTACCTGGTGCTTGTATCTACCTGTATTTTGTACATGTGCATGTGCCTATCTGTACCTGTATTTATAATGTGCCTGGTATTTTAACCTTATGTACATCAAAAGGTTAAAATAAAACGGTGTTGTTGCTGATGCTCTTACAGAACAGACTTATTAAAGGTAAATAAAAATTAAGATTAATCGGTAGCTGGCACCTTTCATTAATTACCACCGCCCATAATAAATAAGAAAATATCAATTAATTCTCTCCAAATTAATTAATGTCGTGATTCCCCACCAATCACACGTCGCCACATAATCGGTGTAATGATCCACCTCTGACATAACACTACTATAGATCCGAAATACAACAACAAATGTATTTAAAACAAAATAATAATAATAATAATAATAATAATAATAATAATAATAATAATAATAATAGTAATAATAATAAAAATAATAATAATAATAATAATAATAATAATAATAATAATAATAATAATAATAATAATAATAATAATGATAATAATAATAATAATAATAATAATAATAATAATAATAATAATAATAATAATAATAATAATATATAATAATAATAATAATAATAATAATAATAATAATAATAATAATAATAATAATAATAATAATAATAATAATAATAATAATGAATAATTATAATAATAATAATAATAATAATAATAATAATAATAATAATAATAATAATAATAATAATAATAATAACAATAATAATAATAATAATAATAATAATAATAATAATAATAACAACAATAATAATAATTAATAATAATAATAATAATAATAATAATAATAATAATTAATAATAATAATAATAATAATAATAATAATAATACAAAAATATTGAGAGAACCTTGCATATATTTCAGTATGATGGACGTATTACACAATTGGCTTTTGTATGAGACATCACGGCTGTCAGAGTGGAGCCTTGGGCACTGTGCCTCCATCACACTATATGTGCCACTACTACATTACAGTTCCACCACCACATTATAGTTTCACCACCATTCTATAGTGCCACCACCACAGCATAGTGACAACACCATACTATAGCGACGCCAACACTACCACACTATAGTGCCCCCACCAACATCAAACTTTAGTTCCATCACCAACACCACCATACTACTGTATAGTCCCATCACCACCAATCTATAATACCACCAATTTATTATAATATTACCACCACACTATAGTTCCACCACTACCACCAAGTTTATAGTGCCACAATCACACTATAGTGCCACCACCACATTATAGTGTTACCTGCTCACTATAGTGCCGCCACCGCCACATTAAAGTACCACCAATACCACGCTATAGTGACACTAGAACACCAAAGTGCCACCACCACCATCATGGTAGTGCCACCACCACCACCACACACAGTAGTACCTCCACCACCACCACACAGTAGTGCCACCACCACCACACCACCACACAGTAGTGCCTCCACCACCACCACACAGTAGTGCCACCACCACACAGTGGTGCACCACCACCACCACACAGTAGTACCTCCACCACCACCACACAGTAGTGCCACCACCACCATCATGGTAGGTGTCCACCACACCACCACACACAGTAGTGAACACCACATTATAGTGTTACTTGCCACCAGCCACCACCCACATTAAGTACCACCACCACGGTAGTGCACCAGCACCAGTGCCACCACTACCCATCATGGTAGTGCCACCACCCATCACCACACAGTAGTGCCACCACCACCACCACACAGTAGTGCCACCACCACCACCACACAGTAGTGCCACCACCACCATCATGGTAGTGCCACCACCACCACCACACAGTAGTGCCACCACCACCACTTCATGGTAGTGCACCACCACCATCATGGTGACCACCACCACCACACAGTAGTGCCACCACCACTACTGGTAGTGCCACTACCACCACCACCACACAGTAGTGCTATACCACCATCACAGAATAGCACCACCACCACCACACAGTAGTGCCACCACCACTCATCACAGTAGTGCCACCACCACCACCACACAGTAGTGCCACCACCACCACCATCATGGTAGTGCCACCACCACCACCACCACAGAGTCGTGCTACCACCACCACCACACAGCAGCACCACCACCACCACCACACAGTAGTGCCACCACCACCACACAGTAGTGCCACCCCACCACCACCACACACAGTAGTGCCACCACCACCACCACACACAGCAGTGCCACCACACCACCACACAGTAGTGCCACCACCACCACCCACCACAGTAGTGCCACCACCACCACCACACAGTAGTGCCACCACCACCACCACCACACAGTAGTGCCCACACCACATGGTAGTGCCACCACCACCACCACACAGTAGTGCCACCACCACCACCCACACAGTGCCACCACCACCACCACACAGTAGTGCCACCACCACACCACAGAGTCGCTACCACCACCACCACACAGTAGTGCCACCACCACCACTACCACACAGTAAAGCACCACCACCACACCACACAGTAGTGCCACCACCACCACCACCACACAGTAGTGCCACCACCACCACCACACAGTAGTGCCACCACCACCATCACGGCAGTGCCACCACACCACCACCACACAGTGGTGCCACCACCACCATCATGGTAGTGCCACCACAACCACCACCACACAGTAGCACCACCACCACACAGTAGTGCCACCACCACCACCATGCAGTGCCACCACCACACAGTAGTGCCCCACCACCACCACACAGTAGTGCCACCACCACTATCATGGTGCCACCACCACCACACAGCAGTGCCCACCACCACCACACAGTAGTGCACCACCACCACACAGTAGTGCCACCACCACCATGCCACACAGTAGTGCCACCACCACCACACAGTAGTGCCACCACTACCACACAGTAGTGCCACCACCACCACACAGTAGTGCCACCACCACCACACAGTAGTGCACACCACCACACAGTAGTGCCACCACCACCACATGGTAGTGCCACCACCACCACACAGTAGTGCCACCACCACCACACAGTAGTGCCACCACCACCACACAGTAGTGCCACCACCACCACACAGTAGTGCCACCACCACCACACAGTAGTGCCACCAATCACACGGTAGTGCCACCACCACACAGTAGCACCACCACCACACAGTAGTGCCACCACCACCACACAGGTGCCACCACCACCACACAGTAGTGCCACCACCACCACACCACACGGTAGTGCCACCACCACCACACATGCAGTGCCACCACCACCACACAGTAGTGCCACCACCACCACACAGTAGTGCCACCACCACCACACAGTAGTGCCACCACCACCACACAGTAGTGCCACCACCACCACACAGTGCCACCACCACCACACAGTGCCCCACCACCACACAGTAGTGCCACCACCACACAGTAGTGCCACCACCACCACACAGTAGTGCCACCACCACACCACACAGTAGTGCCACCACCACCACACAGTAGTGCCACCACCACCACACAGTAGTGCCACCACCACCACCACACGGTAGTGCCACCACCACACACAGTAGTGCCACCACCACCACACAGTAGTGCCACACCACCACCACACAGTGCCACCACCACCATCAGCCACACGGTAGTGCCACCACCACCACACAGGTGCCACCACCACACAGTAGTGCCACCTCACCACACAGTAGTGCCACCACCACCATACACGGTGCCACCACCACCACACACAGTAGTGCCACCACCACCACAGTGGTGCCACCACCACCAGCACCACCACCACACAGTGCCGCCACCACCAATTACCACCACACGGTAGTGCCACCACCACCACACAGTAGTTCCACCACCACCACACACAGTAGTGCCACCACCACCACCACCACCACTACGAGTGCCACCACCACCACAACAGTAGTCACCACCCAGCCACACACGGTAGTGCCACCACCACCACTCAGTAGTGCCACCACCACCACACAGTAGTGCCACCACCACCACGCACAGTAGTGCCACCACCACCATTACACAGTAGTGCCACCACCACACAGAGAGTGCCGCCACCACCACTGCCACACAGTAGTGCCACACTACCACCACACAGTTGCCACCACCACACCACATAGTAGCACACCACCACCACACAGTAGTGCCACACCACCACACAGTAGTGCCATCATCACCACACAGTAGTGCCACCACCACCACCACGCAGTAGTGCCACACCACCACCACAGCGAGTGCCGCCACCACCACCACACACAGTGCCACCACCACCACACAGCAGTGCTGCCACCACCACCACCACCACACACATTAGTACCACCACCACCAAAACAGAAGTGCCACACCACCACACAGTAGTGCCGCCATCATCACCACAATGCAGTGCCACCACCACCACGCACAGTGCCACACCACCACCACAAAGTAGTGCCACCACCACCACCACACACAGTAGTGCCGCCACCACCACCACACACAGTAGTGCCACACCACCACCACACAGTAGTGCCACCACAACACACAGTAGTGCCACCACCACCACCACGCACAGTGCCACCCACCACCACAAAGTATTTCGCCACCACCACCACCACCACACACAGTGCCGCCACCACCACCACCACACACAGGTGCCGCGACCACCACCACCACCACACAGTAGTGCCGCCACCACCACCACACAGTAGTGCCGCCACCACCACCACAGTAGTGCCGCCACCACCACCACCACCACACAGCAGTGCCGCCACCACCACCACACAGTAGTGCCGCCACACCACCACCACACAGTAGTGCCGCGACCACCTCCACCAACACGGTGCGGTGCCGCCACCACCACCACACAGTAGTAGCCACCACCACCACACAGTAGTGCCACCACCACCACCACACAGTAGTGCCACCACCACCACCACACAGTAGTGCCGCCACCACCACCACCACACAGCAGTGCCGCCACCACCACTACCCACACAGCAGGTGCCGCCACCACCACCACCATACAGTAGTGCCGCCACCACCACCACCACCACACAGTAGTGCCGCCACCACCACCACCACCACACAGTAGTGCCGCCACCACCACCACCACCACACAGTAGTGCCGCGACCACCACCACCACACAGTAGTGCCGCCACCACCACCACCACACACAGTAGTGCCACCACCACCACCACGCAGTAGTGCCACACCACCACCACACAGCAGGCCGCCACCACCACCACCACACCAGTAGTGCCACCACCACCACACAGTAGTGCCACCACCACCACCACCACCACACAGTAGTGCCACCACCACCCCACACAGTAGTGCCACCACACCACACAGTAGTGCTGCCACCACCACCACCACACAGGTGTTGCCACCACCACCACCACAGCAGTGCCGGCCACCACCACACACAGTAGTGCCCACCACCACCACCACCACACAGTAGTGCGGCCACCCACCACCACCACACAGTAGTGTGAAGCCACCACACCACCACCACATAGTAGTGCCACCACTATCTAACCCCGCAGTAGTGCTCCACCACCACCACCACACAGTAGTTCCACCACCACCACCACCACACAGTAGTGCCAGCACCACCACCACCACCACACAGTAGTGCCACCACCACCACCACACCACAGTATTGCCGCCACCACCACCACCACCACACAGTAGTGCCACCACCACCACCACTGACCACACAGTAGTGCCGCCACCACCACCACCACCACACAGTAGTGCCACCACCACCCCAACCCCAGTAGTGCCGCCACCACCACCACACACACAGTAGTGCTGCCACCACCACCACCACTACACAGTAGTGCTGCCACCACCACCACACCACAGTAGTGCCGCCACCACCACCAGCACACAGTAGTGCCACCACACACAGTAGTGCCACCACCACCACACAGTAGTGCCACCACCACCACACGAGTGCCACCACCACCACACACAGTAGTGCCACCACCACCACACAGTAGTGCCACTCACCACCACACAGTAGTGCCACCCACCACCACACACAGTAGTGCCAATACCACCAACAGTGAGTGCCACCACCACCACACAGTAGTGCACCACCACCACACAGTAGTGCCACCACCACCACGGTAGTGCCACCACCACCACACAGTAGTGCCACCACCACCACACAGTAGTGCCACACCACCACACAGTAGTGCCACCACCACACAGTGGGCCACCACCACACACAGTAGTGCCGCCACCACCACCACCACCACAGTAGTGCCACCACCACCACACAGTAGTGCCACCACCACCACACAGTAGTGCCACCACCACACACAGTAGTGCCACCACCACCACACACAGTAGTGCCACACCACCACCACCACCCCAGTAGTGCCACCACCACCACACAGTAGTGCCACCACCCCCACACAGTAGCCGCGACCACCACCATTACACAGTAGTGCCACCACACAGTAGTGCCACCACCACCACACAGTAGTGCCACCACCACCACACAGTAGTGCCACCACCAGCCACACACGGTAGTGCCACCACCACCACACAGTAGTCCGCCACCACCACATTACACAGTAGTGCCACCACCACACAGTAGTGCCACCACCACCACACAGTAGTTCCGCCACCACCACCACCACACGTATTCACAGTAGTGTCACCACCACCACACAGTAGTGCCACCACACCACAGTGTGCCACCACCACACAGTAGTGCACCACCACCACACAGTAGTGCCCCACCACCACACACAGTAGTGCCACCACCACCACACAGTAGTGCCACCACCACACACAGTAGTCGCCACCACCACCATTACACAGTAGTGCCACCACCACACAGTAGTGCCACCACCACCACACAGTAGTCCGCCACCACCAACACACAGTAGTGCCACCACCACACAGTAGTGCCACCACACCACACAGTAGTGCCACCACACACAGTAGTCCGCCACCACCACACACACAGTAGTGCCACCACCACACAGTACTGCCACCACCACCACAGTAGTCGCCACCACCATCACACAGTAGTGCCACCACCACACATTAGTAGTGCTGCACCACCACACAGTTGTCTCCACCACCACACTGGTGCCACCAACCACACGGTAGTGCCACCACCACCACACAGTAGTGCCACCACCACCACACAGTAGTGCCACCACCACCGCACAGTAGTGCCACCACCATTATCACAGTGAGTGCCACCACCACCACACAGTAGTGCCACCACCACCACCGCCACACACAGTAGTGCCACCACCACCACAGGTAGTGCCACCACCACACCGCCACACTGCAGCACCACCACCACACAGTAGTGCCACCACCACCACCACATAGTAGTGCCACACCACCACCACACAGTAGTGCCACACCACCACACAGTAGTGCCACCACCACCAACACAGTAGTGCCACCACCACCACACAGTTGTGCCACCACCACCACCACACAGTAGTACTGCCACCACCACTGCCACACAGTAGTGCCACACCCACCACACAGTTGTGCCCCACCACCACCACAAAAGCACACCACCACCACGCACTGGTGCCACACCACTACCACACAGTAGTGCCACCACCACCACCACACACCAGTAGTGCCACCACCACCACCACACAGTAGTGCCACCACCACCACCACACACATAGTGCCACCACCACCACCACATAGTATGCTGCCACCACCACCACCACCACACAGTAGTGCCACCACCACCACAGTAGTGCCACCACCACCACAGCAGTAGTGCACCACCACCACCACATAGTAGTGCCACCACCACACCACACAGTAGTGCCACACCACCACCACACAGTAGTGCCACCACCACCACTTCACGCAGTAGTGCCACCACCACCACACAGTAGTGCCGCCACCACCACCACCACCACACAGTAGTGCCGCCACCACCACCACCACCACACAGTAGTGCCGCCACCACCACACCACCACACACACACAGTGCCGCCACCACCACCACCACCACACAGTAGTGCCGCCACCACCACCACCACCACCACACAGTGCTGCCACCACCACCACCACCACACAGTAGTGCCACCACCACCACCACACCACACAGTATGCCGCCACCACCACCACCACCACCACACAGTAGTGCCGCCACCACCACCACCACCACACAGTAGTGCCGCCACCACCACCACCACGAGCAGTGGTGCCACCACCACCACTTCCACCACACAGCAGTGCCGCCACCATTACCACAACAGTATGCCACCACCACCATTCACACAAGGAGTGCCACCACCACACACAGTAGTGCCGCCACCACCACACAGTAGTGCCACCACCACCACACAGTAGTGCCACCACCACCACACACAGAGGCGTGCCACCACCACCACCACCACACAGTAGTGCCGCCACCACCACCACCACCACCACACACAGTAGTGCCGCCACCACCACCACCACCACACAGTGAGTGCCGCCACCACACCACCACCACCACCACACAGTAGTGCCACCACCACCACCACCACACAGTAGTGCCGCCACCACCACCACACAGTAGTGCCACCACCACCACACAGTGAGTGCCACCACCACCACACAGTAGTGCCGCCACCACCACACAGTAGTGCCACCACCACCACACAGTAGTGCCACCACACACACAGAAGTGCCACCACCACACACAGTAGTGCTGCCACCACCACACAGTAGTGCCACCACCACCACAGCAGTGCTGCCACCACTACACACAGTAGTCCGCCACCACCACCACACAGTAGTGCCACCACACAGTAGTGCCACCACACCACACAGTAGTGCCACCACCACCACACAGTAGTGCCGCCACAACTACCACACAGTAGTCGCCACCACCACCACACAGTAGTGCCACCACCACACAGTAGTGCCACCACCACCACACAGTAGTGCCCCCACCACCACACAGTAGTGACACCACCACCACACAGTAGTGCCACCACCACCACACAGTAGTGCCACCACCACACAGTAGTGCCCCCACCACCACAGTGAGTGCCACCACCACCACACAGTAGTGCCCCACCACCACACAGTAGTGCCACCACCACCACACAGTAGTGCCACCACCACCACAGCAGTTCCCCACCACACAGTAGTGCCACCACCACCACACAGTAGTGCCACCACAAACCACACAGTAGTGCCACCACCACACACACAGTGCCGCCACCACCACATAGTAGTGCCACCACCACCACACAGTAGTGCCACCACCACCACACAGTAGTGCCACCACCACCACACAGTAGTGCTCCACCACCACACAGTAGTGCCACCACCACCACAGTAGTCCCCACCACCACACAGTAGTGCCACCACCACACAGTAGTTACCACCACCACACAGTAGTGCCGCCACCATACCACACAGTAGTCCGCCACCACCACCATTACACAGTAGTGCCACCACCACCACACAGTAGTGCCACCACCACCACACAGTAGTGCCACACCACCACACAGTAGTGCCACCACCACACAGTAGTGCCACCACCACCACACAGTAGTTCCCCCACCACCACACAGTAGTGCCACCACCACCACACAGTAGTGCCACCACCACCACACAGTAGTGCACACCACCACACAGTAGTGCTGCCACACACACAGTAGTGCCACCACCACACAGTAGTGCCACCACACACACACAGTAGTGCCACCACACTCACACAGTAGTGCTGCCACCACCACACACAGTAGTGCCACCACCACCACACAGTAGTGCCAACCACCACACACAGTAGTGCCACCACCACACACAGTAGTGCCACACCACCACCACACAGTGTGCCACCACCACCACACAGTAGTGCCACCACCATCACCAGTAGTGCCACCACCACCACACAGTAGTGCCACCACACCAGACAGTGCCACACCACCACACTGTAGTGCCACACCACCACCACACAGTAGTGCCACCATTACCACACAGTAGTCCGCCACCACCACCACACACAGTAGTGCCACCACCACCACACAGTAGTGCCACCACCACCACACAGTAGTGCCGCCACACCACACAGTAGTGCCACCACCACCACACAGTAGTGCCACCACCACCACATAGTAGTGCCCCACCACCACACAGTAGTGCCACCACCACCACAGTAGTGCCACCACCACCACCACAGTAGTGCTGCCACACACACACAGTAGTGCCACCCACCACCACACACAGTAGTGCCACCACCACCACACAGTAGTGCCACCACCACCACACAGTAGTGCCACCACCACCACACAGTAGTGCCACCACACCACACACAGTGCCACCACCACCACACAGTAGTGCCGCCACCACTACCACACAGTAGTCCGCCACCACCACCATTACAGTAGTGCCACCACCACCACCACACAGTGCCACCACCACACACAGTAGTGCCACCACCACCACACCACCACACAGTAGTGCCGCCACCACCAACAGTGGTGCCACCACCACACAGTAGCCACCACCACCACCACCACCACACAGTAAAACCACCACCACCACACAGTAGTGCCACCACCACCACACGGTGTTGCCACCACCACCACACAGTAGTGCCACCACCACACAGTAGTGCCACCACCACCACACAGTAGTGCCACCACCACCACACAGGCAACACCATTACACAGTAGTGCGCCACCACTACACACAGTAGTGCCACCACCACCACACAGTAGTGCCACACACACACACAGTAGTGCCACCACCACACACAGTGGGTGCCACCACCACACAGTAGTCCGCCATCACCACCACACAGTAGTGCCACCACCACCACCATTACACAGTAGTGCCACAACCACCACACAGTAGTGCCACTGCCACCACACAGTAGTGCCACCACCACCACCACACAGTAGCCACCACACACCACACATTAGTGCCACCACCACCACACAGTAGTCCGCCATCACCACCACACAGTAGTGCCACCACCACCATTGCCAATCTGTAATGCCATCAACACCACAACCACCACACAATAATGCAACCTACACCCCTGCAACACCCATCCATACCCCCTACTATACCCAGACTTGCACCTAACCTACACCCATCCATACCCCCTACTATACCCAGACCTGCACCTCACCTACACCCATCCATACCCCCTACTATACCCAGACCTGCACCTAACCTACACCCATCCATACCCCCTACTATACCCAGACCTGCACCTAACCTACACCCATCCATACCCCCTACTATACCCAGACCTGCACCTAACCTACACCCATCCATACCCCTCTCGATGGTAATACGATAGACAAAGGGCTAAAATCAATAACTGGATATCACCTCTACAAACTGAACAATCTGCCATACTCATGGCCCTGATACTTGTTGAAGACTGCCACTGACAGTCTCATCACTACTGACTCCAGCTCCTCACAGCTTGCTCAAAACCCCTTCAGCTACTATCACCCGCTTGTCCCTGGAGCCACAAACAAACACATGTACCTTCTTGAAGGGGGTATCAGGATCAAGCTGCTGTGGATCCGCTCTCAAATAGTCGTCAATATGGAGTTGATGCCTTCGCTAAATTCGCGCATAACAATGACACTGTTGAATGCAATAAAGGCTGTCAAACAGAACCTTAAAGACTGTAATCAGGAAAGAACTTGTTGATGAATTTGAAGTAAGCGGACAATTCAAAACAGGCAATAGGCAGCCCATTGTTTACAATGATGAGATGTATCAGGTAAAACATGTGGAGCCAGTAACAAGATCACTAGATTACTGCATGATGTAATCTCTAGACTAAGGTTATGAAATAAATACCTCTGTCAGTATGCCTCACAGGCAGATTTAAGCAAAACTAAATGTAAAGTGTGTGGCCAGACATATAACTACACATTCCTACACAACGTGTTTAACTGTGAAAAAAAAAAAAAATATATATATATATTTTTAGGGACAGGTCCAAGAATTAGTGGAGACGAGTTTTCTTCGTAAATATTGATAGGAATTGGCTAAAGTAGCCTTTTCTGTTGTCTATAGTAATTCCATTAAAATCTTAAACAGTCTTTATTTTTACATTTTTGATTGAGTAAAATTGATCATTCAATTGGCAAATCATAAATTAACTTTAACATTATGTATGAGAATCTCTTATGCTCCTTAACTGTGAACAAGCAAGATTTTCCTTCTTACACTGCACTCCTTATGGCAGCCACATTTAATAGTGAGGTGAAATACCTGAGATTTCCATGCAGGTACAGTGTTTCAAAAGAGTATTCGCCAGGATGGGTCCGATGATTTCCGAAATTCTACATGTAACTCGCGATGTCCCGGGAGGGTTGGTATTCATTATTTATGTTAAACCAAAGAAATTGTGTCCCAATATCTATCATCCGTGGTCACATAATGTTTCATACAGAGTGTGGACAGAGTACTTTTTTGAGATACAGTACAGAATTATTGTCATCTTCCAGTCAGCTGAACACACATGGATCTTCATCGGGAGACTCGCATGATGACTCATAGCCCAGATCAATGCCTGGTTCAGGGCCTGTTAGTGGAATACGCTGGGCATCCTGGCTCCTCTGATAAAACATGTTCATCCTGGGAACATCAACCTCAACAGCACCCGATTTCGGGTCATAAAACCTAAAGATAAATGACTTTATAGTTGCCAATTCATCGTCATTCAAAGACTAGAAGGGCAACTGGAAGACTTTTGTAAGTGTTCCTGTAACTTTTGGTTAGCTTAGCCAGATGTTCCATCAAATAAGTTTATCTTTATTCTTGAATCAATTTATGGTGTCACAACGTGATACAGCATTACAGCATTGAACATTGGTAGTGCGAGGAAATGTTTTGGACCAAGGTGCTGGTAGAGATGGTTGACATGTAACAAACTTCTGATGCTTCCCATTACCAAAAGTGATCCGTAGTTCAATGCTCAGGCTTATTGACTGTGAACGTTCAAACTGCCCCAAGAACATCCTTATCTCCTGTCCGAATGAGATCAGTTATGATGAAGAAGGGCATGGACACGGTGCACAACAATTCTTGTGTCTACTTCTTCATTACTATAATTCTCTATCATATTATTTCAAGACCCCCAAATGCAGAACACGATCATCTGAAGTTAAATACATAGCCTTGTTGTTAGGATAACACTAATTTTTAACTGCTTCACTTGTCGGTTTTGTGAACAGCTCCTCTTTGTTAGGAGAGACCAGAGAGTCTACCAGAGACTCTACCAGATAGTTTACCAGAGAGTTTACCAGAGAGTCTACCAGAGAGTCTACCAGAGACTCTACCAGATAGTTTACCAGAGAGTTTACCAGTTTTTCCTGACCTTGAGGAACATTTACCTATCCATTGACTCTTTGTCGAGGTCCTTTACCAGCACCTTCGACTCTCTTGCTTCATGTGTTTCATTTGATGCTTTTGAGGAAATATCGATACCATACCAAGTCAAAACGACTGCAATTCTTCAGTTCGACAGGCAGGCGAGGACAGAACATAGATCATACTATAAATGATCATCAAATGTTGAGCATGTTGGTCTTGGTTGCATCTTATGGATCAAGAGCCCACCGTCGGTGAGTGCATCACGAGGGACCATACCTATTGTATTTCCTCCACTGACCCCACGTTTCTAGGAGGGGGTTCTTCAACTATGCAGTCGAACAATGCAGCCTTGTCTGTTGTCATCTTCACTGCAGGGGAAGGATTTGTTGGCTCATAATTGAAAAAAAACGAGGCAAATTCCCTTGTCGTGTGTGTAATGAGACAAAGAGTTGACTATACAGTGATGTATGATCCTTGAAGAGTGATACTTTCTTCATGGTTACTGACTTTTTTGTTTATTTAAAAAAAATATTATTTTTTAATTGGGGTCATTAGGTCATACGTTCATTTTCTAAAACAGACACCTTAAAGTCTTTATACTGTGACTGAGCAAGCTTGTTAATGACCTTAACTCTTCCAACTGACGATGAAGAGAGGCATACTCGTCCACAAAGTGACACCAACTCTGTTTCTTCTTCTTTAAATAGATTCCTATTGAGTAGAACATTCATCAAGAATCGCACTTGATATAATTTGTCTTCTTCAAGATGTGGAAAACCCTCTTGTTCATCAGATCCATCAGAAGTGAGATACGGTACAAGCTACAAGAGTATTTGTAGACAGAAGGATGGACGGATAGACTGACAGGCGGAGGGACGAAAGGACATACAAGTAGATGAGACAATACTCTCGGGTAAAAATAAACCTTCATTAACAAGCCTGTGGATATATTTTATACATCATTCAAAATATTGCAATTTTTATCGCTGTTTGATCTTAAATGATCTCTGGAGGTCACATGGCTGACACTCACCACTTTATACCACATGAGGGATGGGGTGCATCTGTCTAGGGATGGGGTGGCAACCCTAGCTGGCTCTCTCGAGAGGGCAGTTCAAAAGATGTTCAAGTCTTTAAACTGCTAGGAGAACATATGAGCACGGGGGTGGAGGAGACTGCAGTGGGACCTGGTAAACAAAGAGAGGACTCAGAACACGACTAACTTAAGTGTCTATTATGCAAACAGTAGAAGTATGAGAAACAGAGTGGATGAAATCAGGGCGTTGGCATGTACCGAAAAAAAACGATATAATAGCATTCACCGAAACATGGATAAACCTAGACTCACGAGAGTTACCTGTCGAATACCAAATTGCAGGTTACAAAATATTCCATACCGATAGGCAGACTAGGAAAGGAGGCGGAGTAGCAATCTATGTCAGGGATAATCTGAAGTGTGAAATAAATAAGGAAATAAAAACTGAGCGAATACAAAAACAATTTGGATAGAATTAATCGATGGTAGGGAAAAATCAATCGCAGGAGTAATATATAGACCTCCAAATCTTGATAGAATTAATGAACGACTTATTTGGGATGAAATGCGCAGGGCTTCCATACATAGCAAAGTCTGAACAGTAGGCGACTTTAACTTAAGCCAAATAAATTGGATTGACCTTAAGGGTAACTCATAATCAGAGGATTTTTTTGAAACAATCCAGGACTGCTTCCTAAGCCAACATATAACCGAACCCACCCGGGGTAATAATATATTCGATTTAGTTCTGTCAAACAGAGAAAACCTCATCAAGGTAGGGAACGAAATTGCTAACAGCGATGACAAAGAAATAGGATTCCAATTGGAATTTCAGGGCAGCTGCAAGGAAAATTCCACCAAAGTCCCAGATTTCAGAAGGGCAAACTTTGATAGTTTAAAGAGGCAGCTGAGAGAAGGGGTATCACGCTTGAGGGTGAATTACATGACCTCACATGAGGTGACCTCACACAATGTACCCACAGAGGACGAACTCACCTTACCTGGAGACCTGACGGTTGAGGGTGACCTGATCACGAGATCTCAGGTTGACGAGTTCCACAACAAGTTAAATAATGAGTTACTTAATGCACAAAGGCAGAACATAACACACAGAAAACTCAGATCAAACAACAATGACCCTAAATAGATAACTAATTATTTTAAGAATATTATTGGACAAAGAAAGATTATACGTATAAGAATAAATCGTGATGAAATTTACCTCCGAGATTATTATAAGGTATTGGCCGGTGGGGTTAAGACCTAGATAAGAAAAGCAAAGAGGAATAATGAACTGAAGGTAGCAAGGGAGGCGAAGTCAAACCCCAAGGGATTCTATCAAATGTATCAAACTAAAACACGAGAAAAGATTGGACCAATATAGTCAGGTACCGGCGAGCTAACTGATAACGACGGAGAAATGAGCACTAATCTGAATAAATACTTTTCAACAGTTTTCACCACCGAAAATTTAAACATGATACCCGAGGCACCGACTCTATACAGAGATAGTGAAGAAAATACATTAAGCGAGATAGTAGTGACTAATAACGATGCTGGTAAGCAAATAGTCAAACTAAAGCCTAATAAGTTACAAGTTCCCGACGAGATATTTGCCAGAGTATTAAAGGAATGTTAGGAAGAGCTTAGTATTACCTTAGCAAAGTTGTTTAACATGTCCTTAAAAACGGATGTAGTACCAGAATCCTGGAGGATAGCGAATGTAATACCGATTTTCAAGAAGGGCGATAGACCACTATCCTCTAACTACCGACCAATCAGTCTAGCATCAATTGTAGGCATATTACTGGAAGCAATCATTTCAAACTCTATTAGAAATCACCTGGAGAAGCACAATATGATCAATGATTCCCAACATGGTTCCACAAGCGGGCGGTCATGTCTAACTAATGTATAAACATTCTTTTCAACTGTTTTCGAATCAGTGGACGAGGGGCACATTTATGATGTGGTATATCTCGACTTTAGCAAAGCCTTCAAGAGAGTTCCCCACGAAAGACTAATAAGAAAATTGGAGGCTCATGGCATCAAAGAAGATATTCTAAACTGATTAGGGCTTGGTTACAGGACAGGAAACAGCGAGTGAGCATTAACGGCACTAATTCCCATTGGTGCAATGTCACTAGTGGAGTTTCCCAAGGCTCAGTGCTTGGACCATTATTATTTATTATATACATAAACGACATGGATATCGGCGTAGACAGCAACATAAGTAAATTCGTTGATGACACTAAAATAGGGCGTGTAATTAAATCTGACGCAGACTCCGCAAAACTACAGGAAGATCTAAACAAATTTTTCGAATAGTCTGAAAAATGGCAGATGAAATTCAATGTGGACAAATGTAATGTACTCAGTATAGGAGATGTAAACAGGTAAACCAGATACCAGATGAACAACGATGTTATTGAGAAATCCGACTTCGAGAAAGAATTAGAGGGTAATGATAAGCAGGAATTTTAAGCCAAGTAAACAATGTGTATTTGCTCGAAACAATGCGAATAGAGTACTTGGGTTCATACAAAGGAGTGTTAGTTACAAGACTAGCGAGGTCATCCTAAAACTATATCTTGCGCTTGTGAGACCTCACTTGGATTACACAGCTCAATTCTGGTCACCGTATTACAGAATGGATATAGAATCCATGGAAACAATTCCGAGGAGAATGTCAGGACTAATCCCGGGCATTAGGAACCTTGAGTACAGAGACATGTTAAGGAATCTTAATTTGCACTCCCTCGAGAGACGTAGAGTGAGGGGCGATATGATTTAGGTGTATAAATGGAAGTCAGGGCTAAACAAAGGGGACATTACAAAGGTACTCAAATTATCCAACCAGGAGCGAACTCGTAACAATGGTTTTAAATTAGACAAATTTAGATTTAGGCGCGAGATAGGTAAATATTGGTTTGGAAATAGAGTAGTGGATGAGTGGAACAAGTTACCAAATATCATCATTAACTCGAATACGCTGAATAGGTTCAAACATAGGTTGGATGGATATATGAGCAATAAGGGTTGGGTGTAAATGGGACTGCCCAGTATGGGCCAATAGGCCCACTGCAGTTTCCTCCATTATGTTCTGTAACACCTTCCGTTACTGTGTCAGTTTATGACATAATATGGCCCTGAATGACCTCTAAAGGTCCAATTGGAAACCTTATTTGGGGTCAGATTTTTGGTGCATCTTGGGATTCGGGAGCCTTGTGTCAAAATCTATAGGATCACATTGAAAAATCGCTTTTCAAAAATTATGGTGTTGCCGATCCCATTAAATACTGTGTGTGCAGTAGCACAGCACTTTATATCTGATGGCAAGATAGCTAATATACTAAAGCTGTATCCGCATTTCGTATCTAGTAGTTAAGTAAGTAAACTTCCATGTGCAGAACTAAACAAACAATGTCCTGAAAATACTCTGTATCATTCAACGCTACAATATCCTCACCACTAGGTCTGGTAAACACCCTTTGTGACCTCTGTTCGGTACTCTTTTTAATGCTATCACTCACATGATGAATGTACAATAAACTAGCGTTTGTCCTCGGGAACATTCAAAATCCACCCACTTAGGCCTTACCATCATCTCTCTCACCTCATCCAATCCTCACTAAGGAGATAGACGTGAAAAAGTCTAGGGACCTGACGAGCCATAGTTGACTTACTTCACATCAACACAAGACATCAATTACCCACATATACAATCCATTATACATTGTTATTTTAATCAATACGGTTAACATTCGTACCCATGTTTTCTTACTATCACAAGTAATATTTATATTTTTAAATCTAACTAACTGTAAGAATACGTAGATGTTTGTTAGTAGTGCAGTAATAAATATCATTTAAATATACTGTAGAATTAATGGGCTAAACTGTCGGGTGACACCAGCAGGCGGGAGGCACTTAAATTAAGCTTTCTGGCTCATTACTCTGCTGGACTAACGCCAGCACACACACACACACACACACACACACACACACACACACAAGCACGCACACGCACACCCAGAAAAACTCAAAATTGGAAGACACATTTCAAACAATAATAATAAGTGACCCATTTCATTAATGTTGTCCATATATATATATATATATATATATATATATATATATATATATATATATATATATATATATATATATGCAAGTAAATCACTGTAGGTGCAAGGTGATCTAGGTATATATGCTGATAACCACAAGTGTTTTCTTTCTTTTATCAGCATATATATATATATATATATATATATATATATATATATATATATATATATATATATATATATATATAGATTCAGGACTGACTTGCTACCAGACCACCAGGATACTAAAAGCAGTCCTAGACTCTGTTATATTTCACACAAAGCCTGTTCAATGAGCTTATGGCGCCGTGAACCTCTGGTGGTCTAGAGGTAGTTCTGTCACAGTCAAAGGTGTTGATTATATGTAGAAGTCCGCGTGTTTATTAGGGCTAATGAAACATATACCTGCATATATATATATATATATATATATATATATATATATATATATATATATATATATATATATATATATATATATATATATATATATATATAACAAAGAAGTGTGTTTGTTTGTTTGTGTGTCCGCACGAGAATCTTGGCTCTCGGAAACTACTTTACCGATCTGTAGTGATGATGGATGGTGTTATATGTAGTGATGCTGATGGATGGTGTTATAAGTAGTGATGATGGATGATGTTATATGTAGTGATGATGGATGTTGTTATATGTACTGATGGTGGATGGTGTTATATGTAGTGATGATGGGTGGTGTTATATGTAGTGATGATGGATGTTGTTATATGTAGTGATGATTAGGCAATAAAATAATAACAGTTTAATGCTAAAAAAAATACTTTGCTGTACCGTTGTAGTGGAACTTACATACACCGTTAATGAACTATTGATGGAAGAAGAAATTTTGGGGACTGAACAGTGAGACAATGTGGAGCCTCCCGGAGGGTGGCCTGCAACACTACTAGAAGGAGGACGGACTGCACACTCAACTTTTAAACTGCCTCTCAAACTCGCTCACAATGAGAATCCAGTGTGCAACATCACAAAAGGATCGGCAAAGGCAAAACTCTTAGAAAAATGCAGCCTCATAGTCTGGGATGAATACACTATGTCTCACAAGTTAGCGTTTGAAGCATTGGACAGGACCTTGCAAGACATACGAGAAAATGACCAGCTCATGGGTGGCATTACGTTGGACATTGCTGGAGACTTTCGCCAGACCCTACCTGTCATTCCTCGAAGCACTCCAGCTGATGAACTGAATGCGTGCCTCAAGGCATCATACCTTTGGAGAAGTGTTCAGACACTCACCCTATCCACAAACATGAGAGTACATCTACAAGGAGATCAGGATGCTGGACGGTTTACAAACCTTCTACTACAGATTGGGAATGGAACTTCCCCTGTTGATTCAGAAGTACAAATAATCATTCCCCAAGGATGTGGAAATGCTGTAAAGTCCTCAACTGAGCTCACTAACATGGTCTATCCAAACATTATCCACCACTACAAGGATCACAAGTGGTTGCGTGAACGCGCAATTCTGGCACCAAAGAATGAAACAGTGGCTGAAATCAACATGACTCTACTCAGACAGCTTCCAGGCAGTGAGACCTTATTCAAATCTATTGATACAGTAATCGACCATGACCAAGCAGTCCAGTACCCTGCAGAATTCCTAAATTCTTTGGAGCCCACTAGAATGCCTCCTCACCACCTCACTCTCAAGATTGGAACTCCTATAATGCTCTTAAGAAATCTTGAACCACCAATCCTGTGCAATGGCACAAGAATGGTGGTGAAGAACATGATGCCACATGTACTGGACGCTACAATACTAACAGGAAAAGCTAAAGGAGAGGACGTGTTTATACCAAGGATACCTCTCATCACCATTGACCTGCCATTTGAGTTCAAGCGACTTCAGTTCCCGGTTAAAGTGAGCTTTGCCATGACCATCTACAAAAGCCAGGGACAGTCCCTAAAGATGGTTGGCCTAAACCTGGTGTTTCCTTGCTTCACTCATGGACAGTTCTGTGTTGGATGCTCCAGAGTGGGAACTGGCAAAAATCTGTACATATTTGCTGCTAATGGCAAAACCAAAAATGCGGTCTACCTTAATGCACTATACAGTGAGACAATGTGGAAGCGCC
>NW_024743709.1:12561100-12608584 GCF_018991925.1 Homarus americanus
GTGTCTTGTAACCAAGAAGGGCCAGCAACAACGTCCCCAGTCCTGCTCAAGAGGAGTCCGCCACTGGGTCCTTCGACAGAGTGCTGTCAACTCAACGTGTAACAGTAAGTGCTGGCTGTGTAGACGGTAGAAGTGCGGTGATCCCGAACCTCCCCAACGATCGACTTAGTGAAGTGCCCATTCTAATTGTGAGGTTAGGTTATACGAGAATACCATAGTCTATCATAAATTGTGTACGAACCCCCCCATTGGTGTTTTATATACTACACTTGTACTGTGCCTGTGTTAATATACAGTGTTAGCATCACACCCTCGAGACACGCTACCATTTCTTCTCATTATAAACTCCTAGCTTACCCCTTCATATGGGATTTTGTCTCATTATATCATTATCACCATCATCATCATCAATATCATCATCATCATAATCATCATCATTATCATCATCATCATCATCAATATCACCATCATCATCATCATAATCATCATCATTATCATTATCACCATCATCATTATCACCATCATCATCATCAATATCATCATCGTCATCATAATCATCATCATTATCATCATCATCATCATCATCATCATTATCACCATCATCATCTTCAATATCATCATCATCATCATAATTATCATCCTTATCATTATCACCATCATCATTATCACCATCAGCATCATCAATATCATCATCGTCATCATAATCATCATTATCATCATCATCATCATCATCATCACCATCACTATCATCATCATCATCATCATATTCATCATCATCATTATCACCATCATTAGTAGAGACAGTTGTTATATTATTGGTGATAGTTATAACAGCAGTGTTTTTGGTGGTGGTGTCAGTAATATGAGCAGTAATAATTGTTGCAGTATGAGGAGGAATGAGGTTAAGTAAAGGAAGAGTAAGATGATAAGCAGAAAGAAGAGCTGAAGGAGAAAGAACAAAAGGAGAGAGAGAGGGAATGGAGGCAAATAACGGAAGTAGAAGCTAAAGAACAGGGAAGGAGAACTGTGGATAGAAGGTGAAGAACGAGGGGGAGGTCGAGAAAGTTCTTTGTTTATACAATATATACGTCACTGAAATAGCTAAAGTATGACCATGCTATGTAAGTCTTCATATCCTGAACAATCCACAAAAAGGATCTTATTGCTGTATACATATGTTTGGGCCATTGTAAGGAAACCTTAAATATCTTGACAGATAATTCCTAACAGGTGGTGCCGTTGTTAACCACACCAACATGGCACATCACAATCATGTTTTATCAGGCGTCGCTGTCTATTGGATGTATTTTTTTTTTTATTTCGAACTATGCTGCCTACCCATTACAGTATGGTATATCGGCCCATATATACAAATATTCCCGTTTGTAGACCTCCTCACCACTAGTATTAAAATTAGCTGTAAACATTGTCATCAAATTTCATATGAACTTCATACCATAATTTTCCAGTATGGAGGAATACCCCAGTCACAAACTATATATAAAACATACTCAGCAAAAATATAAGAAAGTATGGAATATAAACGTGTCAACTAACCATTGTATTATTTGCTTATGAAACCAGTACACTATGCCAAAAGGTCTTAATTCTTTGTCCATCCACCCTGGGCCTCACTGACCTCCTGCAGCCATCAGGTTCGTGCAGACAACTGGCCGACGTCGGATGCTCCCCCTTACTTCTTTCGCCTTTGTCTCTACCTCCTCCCTGGTTTTCTCTGGAATGGGGGAGAGGTCTTACACCAGTTTGATGATGTTTCGGCAGCATTAAAATGTCCATTCATGGTGACCAACTCTCCGGGACCCGATGCCCACATCCAACCATGAAACGAGATGGTTACCCTGCTGCTCCTTGTCGTCTCTGGATGCTTCTGGCATCGTAGCGAGTGTTTGACATTCGTCAGCAGTGTCTGCCAGTCGCTGCTACAGATAAAAAACATTGCTCATTTGTGAAAATGACGTTCTTTCAGTAGTCTACGCCAGCGCTTCTCAAACTATCTGATGTGGCGGACCGGCATGGGTTTTTTTCAATGTGCCACGGACCGGCGAGCGAAGCGAGCCAATCCCGGGGCCTATAGGTCCCCCCCCCCAGGAAAATCTTTTGAGATATGTCCCACAATAATTTTTTGTTTTTCAAATTTACACAGGAATAGTGTGAACCGGCCTTTAAGATTATTAGTACTTACATTTTCAGATCAGTGGGTTGGGATGGGGTCCCAAATGACAAACACGCAGATACCCGTATGATGCTCTCTGTTCCACTTCTTGATGGTAACTAACCACTGACCTGTGACCTGACATCACAGACTGCTGATCCACACGTGTGGAATAGCAGGGTTGCCAGCTGTGTGACACCCTTCACGGCTGGCACGCATAGTAAAAAATCGGCCATTTCTTTTAATGGGATGCATACATTTATTTTATCCGAAATTAAATAACTACCATACTTAAAATAAAAAGATTTATGTTTTGGGTGGATATGGCGTAACTGGTGGCCGAGAAACGTGGCAATTCTGGCAACACAAGGTGATGCGCCCTATTGATATCCCCAGGTGTGGTTCCCACAGAGTCAAACGCCACATCATCATGAAGGTGTTGTTATACGTATTTCAGTTCGCTGTTTTGCTGTTCATTATATCGCATTCGTTAGTTGCATAGCAATGACTTTTAACATGAGTGAGTAAATGAAAAATATAGCCATAATAAATATAAAAACTACAATGAAAATGTAAAAAAAAAAAAAAAGACCGAGTCAGATGTCCCGGCAGTGTCACGTGGTGTGGAACGTGTCTATCGTTTCTTTCTTTTCTGAAAACTCTCCGCGTACCGGCAGACGATGGCTCACGGACCGGCACCGGTCCGCGGACCACACTTTGAGTAGCACTGGTCTACGCCATATTGGCTATGCTATTGAACGAAACTCGATCGTGACTTCCGAAACGTGGCAGTTCAGACCCACCTCAAACAGCCGTCGTCTCGTGGTGACGGGTGACCTGAGATTGGTAAATCCCGTGTCCAGGCTCTCGCTGCTGTTTTGGAGGCTTGCCTGGCTCTAGCAAAGGTCCTTTCGTCGTCATCTGGTGAGGTTATCTGAGGGCGGCTGGATCTTGGCCTAGTCGTCACGTGTCCTTCCTCTTTTTACCTTATACCCATAAGCCGTCTGATTTCATTTATGGACTTCCCAGCTGTGGCAAACTAATAAAGCTAACCTTGTAATCACCCTGGGGCGATTAGTCCAAGTGTAAGGCGGACGTTGCCTACGTCCTCTAGCCCGAACGTCCATATCTGTTGAGATAATGATCCTTGTTACCGAAAACCATTACTATGGTTATATCAGTATTTCTGTAATTGGGTGAAATATCATAGATAATCATATGTGTATGTAATGAGATGGTAGACTTGTGCTAGAACCATATTACTATGATATATATATATATATATATATATATATATATATATATATATATATATATATATATATATATATATATATATATATATATATAGTAAAGGGCATGTAATCTCTGAATAAGATGAATATGGTTAAATATAGGTAAGTAGTACAACGAAAACATTACTTGCAGGTGAACAGTTACGCTGGTATAGGCAGACAGTGGGGTAAGAAGGTCAGTCGAGGTGGTGGTCTGCACACAGAAAACAGCTGGGTAAATGTAGTCATGTTTAGAGTCATGATGACATGATTATTATATAAATTAAAGTTAATTACAAATTACTATTTCTAATTACATTTACAGTATCAGTATATAACATTGTTATTCACTGGATGTGACAACATTCGAAATTATTTTTTACATTAAGCAGTCTCGTCTGTCAACAATATATAGAGAAATATGTAAACCTGACCTTGTGGCGCGTTCATTCCTTAATGCTAAGATCTGACCAGTCACTGTTTATTTATTGGATCGGTGCCTCGTGTGTTATATGAGCACTTGAAACAAATGGTTCGAGACTGGACTAATTTTCACTATACTATACGCATACTATAATATACAGTGAGCGTATACAATGTTATGAATGCATTTGTTATGCAGGTGCACATCATGTCAATGGTTTGAATTCTGTTTCATACCTGTGCTCGTGTGTTTTGCCTGAGTAATTGTGTTGAGGTGCTGGTGTGTGAGCCCCACCGTCACCATGTCTCATCACCAAACTACTGAACGATTGTATGTCTGTATGCCTAGCTTTTCTTCAACCTAAGGGTCATCTTCCCTCCAGCCAGGGTGGTAAAGAAACTTTGGATCGTGACTGTACATACATCAGATAATTATATCAAGACGTTTTCTGCTTCTTTATATTTAAAGGTAAATATGTTTTTTCCTTCTTACGTGCCCCAGGGGGGAAGAAGTATTGATAAAACTTTTAAATATATATAATAATCACACCTAGAGCCATGTTAACAGGAAAAAAAGAACTCATTTAAGAAACCTTTTAAAACGTACCTGAAATTCTTGGTTTGTCGAGGATTTTTTTTTTATTTATATGAAAGTAATCTAGAGATTTGTGTGAGTGTGTGTGTGTTACGAGTGAGTTATATTATGTCTGTAATTTGTTATACACTTTGTTAGGTGTGTGTTACAAGGTAGAGATGGCCGTTACTAATTTGATATCAACTTTCCGATTAAAAAATACTCACAGCGAAAGATTTAAGATGCACACACACACAGTAATATGTCCCCTCTGAACCCCCTCCCTTCCCGGGCCGCCCCCAACATCGCTTTGGATAATTAAAATGGAGAGAACCCAGAGGGGCACAATAGAAAATTGGGGGGAGGGCTGGTATGTGGAGGGAGACTATGGCAGACTGACTTTGTATGGTCGGCCGCTTTATCTTGCGAACGAGTTCCTAAGGAATTATATAAAGGCATTCTTGTGGTTCCTTTCTGGATTAAGAGATTAAAAAGTACATATATTTTTAAAGTGGGTGATTTAAAAGATGGTAGTTGGTGATTTATACATGTTAAATGTGGTGTTTTACTGGACAATAGTTGGTTATTTATATGGGTTTACAATGGGTGATTTAAAGAATAGTAGTTGGTGATTTATATATGCTAAATGTGGTGTTTTACTGGACAATAGTTGGTTATTTATATGGTTGTAAAACGGGTGATTTAAAGGATAATATATATATATATATATATATATATATATATATATATATATATATATATATATATATATATATATATATATATATATATATATATATATATATATATATATATATATATATATATATATGTATAACCGGTAAAAAGGTAATTTTAATTCTCACTTGACTTGGGGTTTATTATTATTAGATGGTAATGCAGTGGAAGCGCCCCTTGGAGAAAAAACCCAAACCAGCACAAACACACTTAAATTACTAGAAAAAATTAATTCTCCGTGACCCATGGAAGGATAGCACCTGTGATTGGGGTGAATGAGACGCACTGTAAAATTTAGACACTTCTATTCCCTCCAACACTACAGACACAACAATACTGGTACACCAACATATGCGCACCTCTTAACCTGGCTTAAAACACTACTCTGGGAAATAAAAGTTATACATGATATTGAAATTATTAGAAACTTAGAAAATGGCTCTTTAGAAAAACAATAAATTCAAAGTATTAAGAAATGTTGCTTCCACACATGAACAATAGTATAGAAAATAGTATAGGGAATAAGAAATTATTAACTCCACCATGAATAGGCCTTAAGGACACTCAACAAAATCATGGTACACCAACAGATGCACACCTCTTAACCTGGCTTAAGACAATACACTGGAGAACAAAAGTTATACATGATATAGATATTATAAAGAAATATCAAATGCATTAAAGGAAAACTAAATCACAGTATCACTTACAACAGAAAGGATGAACCTCATCTGAAAAACAGTTCCCTCATTATCTGACAACAATTAGAGGCACATAAACATTAGAAAACAATACCATCAAGCACTGGGGAAATGGCATGAAACATTAAGCGATTATTAACTCCACCAATACCCGTGAAAACATGCTCCCTAAGCTCACACATCGGTTCTGCATGCACCCGTATTTTTCTTAAGGCACAAACAAGCCCTTCACAACCTTGGAGAATGTTCCTCAAAGTACCCACTAGACTCCTGGTCTCAGTGTGTAACCATTCATTCACTCAGCCAGCCTCACTTTACACTCAGTACATCCATGAAACGGAAGGGAGTGGGCAAATCAGACCTTGCACAGTTGAGGGGAGCTCTAGCTTCCCGTTAGTAAAAGATTTTCACTAAACTGCTTGAAGATATGTCGTATTGTGAGCCGAGGTGGAGGAGATCTGGTGACCGCAAACGATCGTCAAACAGGGACAGACGATGGTCCCACGTCGTTAGTTGTACACAACAGACAGCTGGTTTCACTCCAACCCTCAAACTGCTCACTCAACCGCGTGGGCTCAACTCAAACCGAGTGGACACGTTCAGAAGGTGTGGACGTTCAGACTGTATGGACGCGTGGGCTCTACAGAAACCCTGCAACAAACCCTTTGTTAGCTATTGCTCAATTTTCCATAAAACTCACAACACCGTCACTCACTCATTGTTTGTTTCTACCGCCCTATCTAAGCTCTGAGAGATCGAATATAACTTACTTGTTAACTGATGTCGTAACCAAGGGACCAGATCACATGATCGTTTCTCTGGCCAATGCAGGGTCCGGTCTGTTTGACCACTGCCTCGTGACTGAGCCAGACAAACCAAGGCGTCCACCTGGCTAGGGACTTATTTTCTGCACAACTAATAGCTTAATTAGGGCTTATGCAACATTTTCAGACTGGGAGACGATCTATAATAACTTTTAATTTAATAATTGTCATATAATTTCATAATTCACGTCCAAATTAAGTCGCCAGAGTATACTTAATATTATATTGACGCAGTTCCAAAAACTCTCACTGCTGTGCGAGCAGTGCCACCATCACTCAGACGACCTTGAAAGACTCAGTATCGCCATTATTGGTAATTGCGTCTCTAAATATTATCCTGATATTTCTGAATATATATATATATATATATATATATATATATATATATATATATATATATATATATATATATATATATATAAGAAAGAAGTATGTCTGTGTGTTTGTTTGTTTGCGTGTGTGTGTCTGCACGAGAATCTCGGAAACTACTTTACCGATCTGTAGTGATGATGGATGGTGTTATATGTAGTGATGATGGATGATGTTATATGTAGTGATGATGGATGTTGTTATATGTAGTGATGATGGGTGGTGTTATATGTAGAGAAGATGGATGATGTTATATGTAGTGATGATGGATGATGTTATATGTAGTGATGATGGATGTTGTTATATGTACTGATGATGGATGGTGTTATATGTAGTGATGATGGATGATGTTATATGTAGTGATGATGGATGTTGTTATATGTAGTGATGATGGATGGTGTTATATGTAGTGATGATGGTTAGTGTTATATGTAGTGATGATTAGACAATAAAATAATAACAGTTTAATGTTAAAAAAAATATACTTTGCTGTACCGTTGTAGTGGAACTTACATACACCGTTAATGAACTATTGACGGAAAAACAAGTTTTGGGGACTGAACAGTAGTTGCAAACAGGGAATTGCTCAGAGAGACAGACTATTCAGTTGAAGTTCTGGTGAATTTTCTTGAAGAAAATGAGCTTCACCTGGTGCCTGATCAAGTAAATGCTGATGAACAGATCTTGCAAGCGATACAAGCTTAGCAGGGAGGTATGATCTTTCTCGATGCACCTGGCGGGACAGGAAAAACATTCCTGATCAACCTTCTGTTGGCCAAAGTACGTTATCAGAGGAAAATTGCTCTTGCTGTGGCATTCTCAGGCATTGCTGCAACACTACTAGAAGCAGGACGTACTGCACACTCAAGTGTTAAACTGCCTCTCAACTTCGCTCACAATGAGAATCCAGTGTGCAACATAAAAAAAGGATCGGCAAAGGCAAAACTCTTAGAAAAATGCAGCCTCATAGCCTGGGATGAAAGCACTATGTCTCACAAGTTAGCGTTTGAAGCATTGGGCAGGACCTTGCAAGACATACGACAAAATGACCAGCTCATGGGTGGCATTACAATGGTCATTGCTGGAGACTTTCGCCAGACCCTACCTGTCATTCCTCGAAGCACTCCAGCTGATGAACTGAATGCGTGCCTCAAGGCATCATACCTTTGGAGAAGTGTTCAGACACTCACCCTATCCACAAACATGAGAGTACATCTACAAGGAGATCAGGATGCTGGACGGTTTACAAACCTTCTACTACATATTGGGAATGGAACTTTCCCTGTTGATTCAAAAGGACAAATAATCATTCCTCAAGGATGTGGAAATGTTGGAAAGTCCTCAACTGAGCTCACTAATATGGTCTACCCAAACATTATCCACCACTGCAAGGATCACAAGTGGCTGCGTGGACGCGTAATTCTGGCACCAAAGAATGAAACAGTGGCTGAAATCAACATGACTCTACTCAGACAGCTTCCAGGCAGTGAGACCTCATTCAAATCTGTTGATACAGTAATCGACCAGGACCAAGCAGTCCAGTACCCTGCAGAATTCCTTAATTCTTTGGAGCCCGCTGGAATGCCTCCTCACCACCTCACTCTCAAGATTGGAACTCCTATAATGCTCTTAAGAAATCTTGAATCACCAATCCTCTGCAATGGCACAAGACTGGTGGTGAAGAACATGATGCCACATGTACTGGAAGCTACAATACTGACAGGAAAAGATAAAGGAGAGGACGTTTTTATACCAAGGATACCTCTCATCACCACTGACCTGCCATTTGAGTTCAAGCGACTTCAGTTCCCGGTTAAAGTGAACTTTGCCATGACCATCTACAAAAGCCAGGGACAGTCCCTAAAGATGGTTGGCCTAAACCTGGTGTTTCCTTGCTTCTCTCATGGCCAGTTCTATGTTGGATGCTCCAGAGTGGGAACTGGCAAAAATCTGTACATACTTGCTGCTAATGGCAAAACCATAAATGTGGTCTACCTTCATGCACTATAGTGAGACAATGTGAGCCTCCCGGAGGGGCGTCCTACCGTGCCTAGCGAATGAGCCGCCTAATTAAACTTGCATTGGATAGCTAAGGAGTTTCCTTGCTTCTCTCATGGACAGTTCAATGTTGGATGCTCCAGAGTGGGAACTGGCAAAAATCTGTTCACTCCTCAAAGCTTCTTCTTCCATCAATAGTTCATTAACGGTGTATGTAAGTTCCACTCACAATTTACACAATAAGTATATTTTTAGCATTAAACTCTCATTATTTTATTGTATAATCATGCTACATATAACAACATCCATCATCACTACATATAACACCACCCATCATCACTACATATAACACCATCCATCATCACTACATATAACACCACCCATCATCGCTACATATAACATCATCCATCAACACTACATATAACACCACCCATCATCACTACATATAATAACATTCATTATCACTACATATAACATCATCCACCATCACTACATATAACATCATTCATCATTACTACATAACACCATCCATCATCACTACATATAACACCATCCATCATCACTACAGATCGGTAAAGTAGTTTCTAAGATTCTCGTGCGGACACACACACACACACACACGGGCTTCGGAGAAGTCTTATACCATAACTTACAGACTTCCTCAGTGACCGACGCCAAGCTGTACCTTTCCGAGGGGCTGTCTCCACCTTTCAGTCACTCACCTGTGGCGTCCCCCAAGGCACCAAGATGGGACCACTCTGCTTCCTTATGCTCATCAATGACGCCTAAGAAATCCCCTGCTCGCTGGAAATATGCCAACGACTCCACCATTGGGATCAGCGTCAACAATTCTGCTCCCAACTATACCGCCCTTCAGGTTATTGAACAGTCTCCAAAACTGGGCCACCAACAACCATGTCACCATCAACCACCAAGACCATGGTTATGCATCAACCTCTCCTCCGACATTGTCCCACCTCCTTCCATTACTCTAGGTCCGAACACACTCCAGTTTGTAGATTCCAAAAGCTCCTCGGCGTCACCATAGACAACAAACTAAATTGGAAACCACACGTCAGTGAAGTTGTCAAATCCTTCAGTTTCCGTCTCCACCTCCTCCGCCGACTCAAGTCCTCAGGGTTCCTGCCTCCTCAGTGTTTACACAACATTCATACTTCCCAAGCTCACCTATGCCTCCCCCACCTGGTCTTCCTCCCAAAATGCCACACGTAAACACCTAGAAAAAGTGCAAAGAGGGCATGCAAGATTATTCTCTCCTTGCTACTCCACATATCAAGAAGCGCTCAACACACTGACCCTGTCGACTCTCACTGACCATCACCACGCCTCATCTGCAAATTTGGTAGGCTACACCATCCTAGCCTAATCTCTACACCTGAGATCTTTAGCCCGAGAATTGCTGTTCGACACCACAACGCATCAGCCCATACGTGCCCAGACTGATCGCTATAAGAACAGCCCAGTCCCAACCATTGTAAATTTATCAATAACTTTAATAAACCAGTGTATTCACTCCCAGTAAACACTACTCCTTGCACTGTCACTATGTTGAAATGAACTGTAGATTGAGCTTTTCCCCATCTGGTTATTATATATCTTATTTGTATCACTTATGTTACTTGTGTATTATTTGTAATTCGAAACCCACTTCCCCAAATATGTAACTGTATATTTTCAGCCTTCTGGCTTAAGCTCTTTCAATAAACCGTTAATTATTATTATTATTATTATTATTACACACACACACACACACACACACACACACACACACACACACACACACACACACACACACACATACACATACACAAACACACAGACATACTTCTTTGTTATAATTATATATATATATATATATATATATATATATATATATATATATATATATATATATATATATATATATATAATCACACGGGAAAAGGGAAATAACGGAGGTGCTCCGTTGTTTCACCTATATATATATATATATATATATATATATATATATATATATATATATATATATATATATATATATATATTATAACAAGAGTATGTGTTATGCTATTTCCTAAAAACAAAGCTTGAAGTTCCCAAGCGCTTTTTAATGTAATTAATATCTTGAGTGGTGGGTACAGACTAAAGAGTAATACTTGACAAGGCTAATATATACAGTAGAGGAGAGTGAGATTAAGTTCCTAGGGGACAGCAGGTGTTCTACTTCGTCAAGACGGGTAAAGATCTTATAACTAGACTTAAACAGCATAAATATAGTGTGAGAACAGGCCAGGAATCCAATGCTCTATTCATTCATATGAGAGATAATAAACATTGTATTGACTGGGATAATGTCTCCTCAATATTTTCTTGTAATTCAATTGTCAGTAGGAACATTATAGAATCCAGTCTCATTAAACATACCGAATCTGTCAACGTGAATTTGAGTAATGGTATGTACAAACTGGATAATTTTGTGATTAAGAAGATTTGTAACACGGTGAGAAGGTTGGGTCATCTTACCCTATGACCTGACTACGGACAGCTGCTGTGCTTAGAGATGGCATGGTCAATTTTTTCTTTATTAAGAAGATTAGTAAGAGTCACGCACACCTAAAGTGATTTACTTATATATATATATATATATATATATATATATATATATATATATATATATATATACATACATACATGCAAGTAAATCACTGTAGGTGCGCGTGATCTAGATATATGCTGATAACCACTTCGTCCAACCTATGTTTGAAGCTATCCAGCGTATTTGAGTTAATGATGATATTTGGTAACGTGTTCAACTCATCCACTACTATATTTCCAAGCCAATGTTTACCTATTTCGCGCCTAAATCTAAATTTCTCTAATTTAAAACCATTGTTACGAGTTCTCTCCTGGATGGATAGTTTGAGTACCTTTGTAATGTCCCCTTTGTTTAGCACTGACTTCCATTTATACACACCTCTATCATCTCGCCCCTCACTCTACGTCTCTCGAGGGAGTGCAAATTAAGAAGCTTTATCCTGTCTCTTTTCTCAAGGTTCCTAATGCCCGGGATTAGTCTTGTCATTCTCTTCTGAATTCTTTCCAAGGATTCTTATCCATTCTGTAATACGGTGACTTGAATTTAGTTATCCTCTGCATCTAGTGTTGGGACATATGCACTGATGAAGAAGGCATGACGTGAGTGATTCAGTGGGACTCGGTGGCGTCATGAGGCGCTCGTTGATCCCAACATGCATTTCAGTTAGCCTGTGTAGGATGCGTTGGCGGATGGCAAAGCCAACTCCATAAACGTGGTTTTCTCCGCAGCAGGCTTACCCTTCCAGAAGAAGGTATAGCCAGACCCCCGTTTTGTGAGTCGACCCTCGTTTGGGAGCAGGGACTCACTAATGGCTGCTATGTCGATGTTATACTTAAAGAGCTCTTTTACCACAAGAGCAGTTCTTCTTTCAGGACACCATTTGTGCCAGTATCCAGAAGGGTCCTGACATTCCATGCAGCCACCATTAGAGGTTGTATAGTTTGTTTTGTTTTGATCTGTGATTATGATTGTGTTTTCGACCACATAAGGATGACCTTACTGGGTGAGGTTGACCAGTCAGGTTGGTTCTTTAGGCAGGCTATGTTTAGGGCACCTTTTCTAGCACCCGCAGAGTTGCTCCTCGAAAGGGCTGCTCAATCGCACTGATAGGACCGGATTGCACTGCTGCCTAGATTCCAGTGCATAAATGGCTATCTTATCTGTGCCGCCCATGTGCAGAGTTGTGACTAGAGACTCCCGGCTGTCATCTGCCTGTTCCAGTCGCCACTCCTCTGTCGCCATAGAAACTTTGGGGTTTAGGGGTTTTGATGATGAGAAGTATGATGAGCTGGGTGATGGCTGCGCGTGAGTTGATTTATGTGGTGAGGCAGGAGCGCAGGCTGCAACCACACATTTTGGCTCTCCCTTTTCCTGATCCAGTGGTAGCTGCAACAATTGGGGAGAAGGAGAGTTGCAATTGACTGCTGCTATCCCAGTCTGATAGGTTTCACCTTAGTAGTCTGTCCACCTTGCATTACCTTCACCCGCCGGTGTAGTACGTTGGGTTCTCGTGTTGGTCACACGCACAGGCAAACAACAAACATATATAAACACATACTTACACATGCACATACATGACACAACAGTGATTATGACAGAGAAAGTACTCACCCACAGACACACACACATGACACACTCTTCACCTCTCACCTTCCCACCCCTAAATCAATAGTCTTGTGTCTACCTCTAAAGGCGACACACACATATACACACATCAGTAATATGTAACAGAGTCGCGGTAGTACATATACCTCAAAGTTTCCTTTACATGTCTTGAAATACTATATTGTACTATAACACAGTGATGTGTGGTGAGAAAAATGCTCGGGTATGAGACTGTTAATGGCATTATACTATCAAGAACTAAGAGTCTATTAGTCAACGAAACTGTGAAACAGAAGAAAAAGTTTAGAGAAATAATGATTATTTTTCGATCGTCTGTAACTTCTATTTGTCACCGATGAGGCGTTTGATAAGAGTTTTCTTCAACAATTAGCAAACTTCTGATTATTAAACTTATTTCCGATTAATTCCCACTGAAATAAAATACTTTGCACGGGTTACGGAAATTGTAAAATTAAATATCTTGTGAATTTACAGTTATGAATTTATGATTGATCTGGTAATGCTGCGGTGCTGCCGGCAGCGATCTGTAAGGGGTAGTTGCAGGGGAGGGTGAACCGAGAGCACGCTGGGCTTTCGTTGCCTAAATCTCTACTAAGGCGGATTCTACTCAGCGATGACATTCAATATTATTGGAGAAAATTTTCCGCATCAACATACTTTTCACAGCATATTAAATTGATGTGAATCCTATTCACATGGATTTTGGAAAAAAAGGGTTAATATGATTTGAATTAGCAATGATCTTACGTCTGGCAGTGACAAATCATTTTATCCTGCAAGAAGGCGGAAGAGGTTACTGCAAATCGAATGTTGCGTATTAGAGTGACAGATTTTCAAGTGACAAACGCCCCTGACTCTCAAGTTTCAAAGTTCTGGTGAATTTTCTTGAAGAAAATGAGCCTCACCTGGTGCCTCATCAAGCAAATGCTTATGAACAGATCTTGCAAGCGATACAAGCTTAGCAGGGAGGTATGGTCTTTCTCGATGCACCTGGGAGGACAGGAAAAACATTCCTGATCAACCTTCTGTTGGCCAAAGTACGTCATCAGGGGAAAATTGCTCTTGCTGTGGCATTCTCAGGCATTGCTGCAACACTACTAGAAGCAGGACGTACTGCACATTCAACTTTTAAACTGCATCTCAACCTCGCTCACAATCAGAATCCAGTGTGCAACATCAAAAAAGGATCGGCAAAGGCAAAACTCTTAGAAAAATGCAGCCTCATAGTCTGGGATGAATGCACTATGTCTCACAAGTTAGCGTTTGAAGCATTGCACAGGACCTTGCAAGACATACGACAAAATGACCAGATCATGGGTGGCATTACAATGGTCATTGCTGGAGACTTTCGCCAGACCCTACCTGTCATTCCTCGAAGCACTCCAGCTGATGAACTGAATGCGTGCCTCAAGGCATCATACCTTTGGAGAAGTGTTCAGACACTCACCCTTTCCACAAACATGAGAGTACATCTGCAAGGAGATCAGGATGCTGGACGGTTTGCAAACCTTCTACTACAGATTGGGAATGGAACTTTCCCCCTTGATTCAGAAGGACAAATAATCATTCCTCAAGGATGTGGAAATGTTGTAAAGTCCTCAACTGAGCTCACTAACATGGTCTACCCAAACATTATCCACCACTACAAGGATCACAAGTGACTGCGTGAACGAGCAATTCTGGCACCAAAGAATGAAACAGTGGCTGAAATCAATATGACTCTACTCAGACAGCTTCCAGGCAGTGAGACCTTATTCAAATCTGTTGATACAGTAATCGACCAGGACCAAGCAGTCCAGTACCCTGCAGAATTCCTTAATTCCTTGGAACCCGCTGGAATGCCTCCTCACCACCTCACTCTCAAGATTGGAACTCCTATTATGCTCTTAAGAAATCTTGAACCACCAATTCTCTGCAATGGCACAAGACTGGTGGTGAAGAACATGATGCCACATGTACTGGAAGCTACAATACTGACAGGAAAAGCTAAAGGAGAGGACGTTTTTATACCAAGGATACCTCTCATCACCACTGACTTGAGATTTGAGTTCAAGCGACTTCAGTTCCCGGTTAAAGTGAGCTTTGCCATGACCATCTACAAAAGCCAGGGACAGTCCCTAAAGATGGCTGGCCTAAACCTGGTGTTTCCTTGCTTCTGTCATGGACAGTTAAATGTTGGATACTCCAGAGTGGGAACTGGCAAAAATTTGTATATACTTGCTGCTAATGGCAAAACCAAAAATGTGGTCTACCTTTATGCACTACAGTGAGACAATGTGGAGCCTCCCGGAGGGTGGCGTCCTACCTTGGCCTAGCGAAAGAGCCGCTAGTAATACTACTACTACTACTACTTTTTTTTTTTTTTTAAACGTGGACTCCAGCCTCCTCCAATAGCCACATCTTCGCCACCATTTTATTACCTTAATATTAAATATCCTAATACATAAGTAGCTATCCTATCTGTGTTGAATTAGTTGAGCTGTAGATCTATGCAGCATTCAGTGACTGTAGCCTCATAGTCAATATCTGCAGCAGTTGTCGGAATTGAGGCAGAAGCTCTCGTTCCCCTGAGGCAAAGCAAAGCCCACCGAAGGAGAGAGAATGACAGTCGACATCTCATTCAGGCTGTAACATAACTTCTAGGCTGCTGCTTCTGTTCGGAGATCACCTCCGCGAGTCTGGCGTAGAAACATCTTGCACTTGTTCCCATCCCACCAGAGGTTGTGAACACTAGAGGAGTGAAGCTGCCTTGATCAACGTTTTGAATTCTCTCCCCGTATGCCCTTCTCTTGTCGTTCTCGTTCCTCCTATGTGCAGCATCGAGAGGTAGGTTACGGTGACATGCGGCCATGGGATAAAAAATCCTGATGTCGAAGAAAGTTTGCTGTCCCCGCGTCCAGAATCCTCGAGCGTTGACGTCCACACGGGCTTCGTTAGATGTGTTTGAAGATCTCACCATCCAATGGAAGGAGGGTCGGTTCTACCATGACATCCCAGCAGATTTCCTTCAACATATTTGTGGTGAAGTCCCTTACCTCGTCATGCCTCATGCATATGAAGCCCCGTTTCTTGCACACCATGGCGTGATCGCCATCATAGGAAGAGCCACACACGCATTGGGAGGGCAAACCTTCTACTTGCCGACTGTACCTTAGAGCAATGGCATCTGTAAATTCTTGTTTATTAAGATTGAAACCATTTGCCCTTATCGGTAACGTAGTTAACCAGTTCGAGGCGCTCTTCTCCTGCGCTATAGCTACTTGTTTTTTCTACAAATTTTCTGGTTCCTGCAGCAACAGTTGCTGCAACTTATCATTTTGGCAGTTCTGTCGATCTGTCGTAATGGACCTACGAATCTTATTTACTTCACTGGTATCCACCTCCCCTGTTGCATTCTGGGCTACTACTACTACTACTACTACTACTACTACTACTACTACTACTACTACTACTAATAATAATAATAATAATAATAATAATAATAATAATATTAATAATAATAATAATAATAATAATAATAATAATGATAAATAACAATAATAATAAAATAAATAAAAATAAATAATAAAAAAGAACAATAACAATATAAAAATATATAAAATTAACCGTAAATAAGAAATAAAAAATCAATAGTGAGAAACGATATATGTATATTCATTTATCAAATTACGAGAAACAATTGAGACACTGCAATTGTGTGTAAATGGGGCAGAAAGTCAGATGAGCAACCTGGGTCTTAGTCACAATATTTGTGATGCTATATAGCAGCAGGGTCTACCATTAGACAACACATTATGCTTCCAGGCGGTAGTACCTCCCTGTTTGATAGCTGCCTACTACCTACGATTATACCACCTGGACTTGAGAGTTTATTGTATAAATATTATGAAACGGAACCTCGACTTAACTTAAGAAGCAGTCCAATAGATGTTGTGAATATTAAAAAAATATATATATCAGGTATTCCTTGAGTACGTACCTCGATAAAAACATTTGAGTACGTTCTCCTTCTCCCCCCCCCTCCTCTGCTACTACTGGTGGTCAGCGGGAAATCCTGGCCTGTTCTCTTTGTAAACTGATTTGCAATATTGGCCTGCATTTCAATTAGCTTTCAATATAGCTGAATCTAAGCTACCATAGCTGCCTTTCAACAGTTGTATTTAAACTAGCTGTTCAATATAGCTGAATTAAAAGTACAATAGGTCAAGTATAATTAATATAGCGTAAGGTAACATAGTGTAGCTTAAGTTAAACTAGTATACCTAAAAGTAATCTAGTAAAGTTTAAGTTAAATTAGTATAACTTAAGGTAATCTAGTAAAGTATAAGGTAAATTAGTATAGCTTAAGGTAATCTAGTAGAGCTTGATTTAAACAAGTACTGTAGACTTATAACTTAAGTTTAACTAATACGGTATAGATTATTTTCAATTAGTATCGAAGTTTGACTATTATAACCGAAATTTAACAAATATATCTTAAGTTAAACTAGAATATCTTACGTTTAACTAATATAACCTAAGTTTAACTAGTAGCGTTTCAGTTATATTACTGTTTGTGTTAATTTGGAATATATAGGGGTACAAAGGCTGGACTGCCAGGCGCACCTTCAACCCAACCCAGTTTTTCCCAGTCTTAGTGACAAATATTTGCCATAATCTTTAAGAATAATGGATTTCATAACAGTACTATACGGCTTATTGACGTCATCATTATAATTAAAGAAATATAGTATTAAAGTATTCATAAACAGTACGATATCCTCTTATCAGTGTTGTCAGCCGTTGTTTTAGAGCCTCATCCAGTCATCCTCATCCATCGTTCCCTCAGTGTCTCTCAAACGATGGTGTGGTGAACACACGCCGGGGATGACAATGTTAAATTCTCTGTCACTTTGTTTTTTTCTGTTACCTTTTGATAGGGAAGGAAAAGGAGGGAAACGATCATGTTTCTAAACACAAGGCAACTCTTTCTTTCTCCTCCCTTTCATTCTACCCATTCCACCACATATATAACTTTACTTTTATCTTACCTTCCTGCCCAACCACCCTTCACCTCCCTCCCTCTTTCCTACATACCCGCCAAACACCATTATCACCCCTGCCTCCCTCCCTACCTCCTACCCATCCTTACTACTTACTACAGATATGTGAACCAATTATTAGTTTTGATTACAAGCATGAAACCTGGCATAATTGTAGACCATGGCCCCAATAATGTTCCCAGAAGTGGAGCCACTGAAAAGAAGTCTTATGTTGCCCTTAGCGGCCATTTTTCAAAATATCCGCCAAAAGCCATTTTCGGCATAGGTTGTCTTGCATTATTTTATATTTAGATTAACTTAAAGGTGTCCATATAACAGAATATCACCCCTTAAATTAACCTGTTTATTTTATCAACAAAAAAAGTGAGTACATACATTTACCATTAGCAGCACGTCCATCACCACCATCAACACTTCCCACTGGATTTAAAGCATCTGATGGACCTTCTGTTAAATATTGTTTAAAGATTACTCATCATAGTTCAGCTTCTGTATCAAATAATAATTATTATTGCCTCTGTTAAGGCACACTGATACCTGAGCAGTGATTGCCCACTATGCACATGGTTGAATAAGATTAACTGTGTTTGGGTCCCAGACTTTTACCCAGAGGTAAAAGTCTGGTCCAAAAAACAGAACATGTATGAAAATATTACAACAGCCATTTCCCATGACGAAGAAAACGAGATAAAATAAATACTGTACAGCAAGCAATAACGTTAAGGGAAAGATAACATATCAACTAACCTGTTATTGGACGTGCAGTAGAAACAAGGCAACCAGCAGTTGAAGTGGTTACTACAAACAACACGAGATGTTTTTAGTTGATGTATTGTTTTAGTCTTCAGAAAGGCTATACAGTATTGGGGTTTCTCAGGCAAGTTATACTTGTGGAATGATGAACTTTCTAGCATCAATTATCTTAGGAAATTAAGTTGGACATGAGAATGATTACTGATACCTTTGTCAATAAGTTGTGCGAGGATATTATTTTAGAGAAGTATATAAAATTAGTTTTTTACCTTTAATCTAAGAACCTTGTTGATTTTGTTCTTTTTTGCACAATTGTTTTAATGAAGATACTGAATAATGAATGTGATAAGATATATGTGTGCCATTAACTTAACCAAATCTTACCTAACCTAACGAAAATTAATCTCGATTTACCGAACCAAGCTAACATAACCCAGAATGTAAATAAAATTGTCAGAAACAAATATGAAAATATTACTGCAAATTTAATTGTGTTCAAAGTATGTGCTGGGTTTGCTTACTTTTTTTACAGGTTAGGTAGGGTTAGGTAAGGTTAGGTCAAGCTCTAATAGGTTCTGTGCATTATCATAACATTTTCTTACTTAATATCATCCAAATAGTTCTCCTGAAAATTTGGTGCAATTTTAATAAAGTCCTTCTGGTGCTTACTGTCTCCTATAACATTACCATATTGTGTACTTTTGAAACTGAGTCTTGGTTCATGAGTTTTACTCACATCTTCTCTGCCTGCTTTTCAAAATATGGTTTAAACTTGCGTTACGCTTACTAAATATATTTACTTACCTTTTCTTGTCCTTTGGGAAGTAATGAAACCTCAGGTGTTTATTATTGCTTTTATTTGTGCCTCACACAACACACCGGTGAAACCATTTCCTTCTCGCCATGTTTGTGTCACTGGCTTGCCCAGCGGCCAAGAGTCAAAACAAACAGCCGACACACCTTTTACCGCCATTTGTTCAGTGCCATTTAGTGACCAAGGGCGAGCACTACGGGTTCTACATTAAGTAGATTTGGACGCGCTTCTTCCTATATACTTTCATTGCTCCTGACCAGGACTAATCACAGGGTCCACATACTATAGTCAAGGATAGTTAAGTAATATACTCAGACTTGACGCTGATGGCCAGTGTCATATTTGGAACAGTTTCTGCCCAAACCCAAATCCGGATGAAGTAGTTCATCATAACACTGGACACACGAGACATCCTCGACCCAGATGTGTCATCTTCTGTTTGTCAGGCTGAGGAGATAAGGCAGCAAAAGTACCAGACCCTCATGACTGAGCGAATGATGGAAAGATCAACACATATGTTATACCCTATCAAGAAGAACAAGCTGTTATTGTGCAGTCGACCTCCCCAGGGAGAGCAATCCAAGTCAAGCCTGCAAGTATATTCCCTGAAGAGTGACATTTCTCTAATCTCAAGACTCTACATTGGCTGTCAGTCACGAGATGGCAATCTTGACGACTTTTTCCGTCACGGGAACCAAACATGCCCCCTCAATAACTCGCCTTGGCAAGTTTAGCCTGGGCAGCAAATCTGACCTTCTGAGATGTCTTGAGAGACGTATAGACCTTAACTGTGATGTCCTAAACACTGATGTCACCATCCTAGTTGGGGCTGTGGTGATCATCTCCCTCAAACGGCTTGCTGCCAAAACCTTTGAAGCCTATGCAATGAAGGTCTTCTTGCCATACATAGAAGGTCAACTGCAGCATGAATACTGAGTCGACATAGTCTGGGACGAGTACCGAGAGAACAGCATAAAGTCTCAGAGAAGAAGCAAATATGGGAAGGGCATCAGAAGGAGACCTTGTTTGTAGATCGATGCAAGCAAGGTAGAGTTGTTTACCTTTTTTGGTGAAGCACATCACACGATTGGCTGCCAACAAACACATAGTCACCACAAACGGTTCACAGGTTTTCTGCAACCCCCAAAGGGCACTAGTGGTCTAGCCCCTTGCGATCATGAAAAGACTGATACCCTAATGATCCTACACAAGGCAGATGCAGTCAGTGAAGGTTTCCAGAAGATTCTTCTACGAACTGTGTATACAGACGTGGTAGTCTTGGCAGCAGCAGCAACATTTGGGACAGGTCAGCACTTTAGATACAGACCTGTCCACAAGAGAGCTGCATCGCTTGGTGCCTACAAGTTCCAGGCTCTGCCAGTATATTTTATGCCTACATTGGGTGTGACACAGTAACATTGTTTGGTACAAGGGAAAAAAAGACGGCATGGGACGCCTGGGAAGCATTTGAGGAAATGACACCAACTCACCTGAATCTATCCGAAGGACCAGCACAATTAACCAATGAGGACTTTGCTGTCCTGGAGCGAGCGATCACCTTCCTGCTCGACAAGGAAAGGGCGATCCACGGATGCCATTCCACCAACCAGAGCAGCCCTAGTAAGGCATACCAAGAGGGCTGTTTACCAGGGTGGGCACTGCTGGGGCAAAGTATTAAAAGTTACCATTGACATCTCATCCACTTGGGATTGGGGGTGGGTCGAAGTGCATCGAGAGAGCTACTTCGCTGTGGCTGCAAAAAAAGAATGCAGAGGAAGATGCAAATGCAAGAAAGCAGCCTTGAAATGCATTGCGTTGTGCCAAGGTGGTGGACAACTTCGTGACATGTAGAAAAGAATGAAAGGCTCATTATGCTACCGTATGATAAACAATCCTCACAACAATCATGATAATTACATTATATCTAATATTTAGAAGTTTACTACAACATATGAACAATGAAGAAATATAGATGAATATAACGCAAAACTCCCTGCGCCGAAAATGGCTTTTGCAGGCCATTTTCTGAAATGGGCCATGGTCCATAGTCAACAATTATGCCAAGTTTTATGCTCGTACTGTAAGTCAAAACCCACAATTGGTTCACATACCTGCCTCAGTATACCTTACCTCCCTCCCTTCCTTCTGCCCTCCGTCTTTCAGCCTCAGATAAAGGCTGTCCTCTATCTCAGTGAAGAAACACAACCAAATAACTGTGACACAACTACTGGGGTCAACCAACACTGGTATGATAGAGACTGGGTGATTTGTTTTTGGATGATACTACCAGGATGATGAGTTGTTGTTGTAGGATGATAATACCACGATGATCAGTTGTTGTTGTGGGATGATACTACCAGGATGATGAGTTGTTGTTGTGGGATGATACTACCAGGATGATGAGTTGTTGTTGTGGGATGATACTACCAGGATGATGAGTTGTTGTTGTGGGATGATACTATCAGGATGATGAGTTATTGTTGTTGTGGAATGATACTACCAGGATGATGAGTTGCTCTTGTGGGATGATACTACCAGGATGATGAGTTATTGTTGTTGTGGGAAAATATTACCAGGATGATAGTTGTTGTTGTTGGATGATACTACCAGGATGATGAGTTTTTGTTGTTGTGGATGATACCGGGGATGATGAGTTATTGTTGTTTGTGGGATGATACTACAGGATGATGGGGTTATTGTTGTTGTGGATGATACTGCCAGGATGATGAGATATTGTTGTTGTGGATTATACTACCAGGATGATGAGTTATTGTTGTTGTGGTTGATACTACCAGGATGATGAGTTTTTGTTGTTGTGGGATGATACTACCAGGATGATGAGTTGTTGTTGTGGATGATACTACCAGGATTTTGAGTTGTTGTTGTTGGATGATGCTACCAGGATGATGAGTTTTTGTTGTTGTGGGATGATACTGCCAGGATGATGAGTTATTGTTTTTGTGGGATGATACTACCAGGATGAGGAGTTATTGTTGTTGTGGATGGTACTACCTGGATGATGAGTTGCTGTTGTGGGATGATACTACCAGGATGATGAGTTATTGTTGTTGTGGATGATACTACCAGAATGATGAGTTACTGTTGTTGTGATGATACTACCAGGATGATGGGTTATTGTTGTTGTGGACGATACTACCAGGATGATGAGTTATTGTTGTTGTGGATGATACTACCAGGATGATGAGTTATTGTTGTGATACTACCAGGATGATGAGTTATTGTTGTTGTGGAATGATACTGCGATGATGAGTTGTTGTTGTGGAATGATACTACCAGGATGATGAGTTATTGTTGTGATGATACTACCAGGATGATGAGTTATTGTTGTTGTGGATGATACTACCAGGATGATGATTTGTTGTTGTGGAAGATACTACCAGGATGATGAGTTATTGTTGTTGTGGGATGATACTACCAGGATGATGAGTTATTGTTGTTGTGGATGATACTACCAGGATGATGACTTATTGTTGTTGTGGGATGATACTACCAGATGATGAGTTATTGTTGTTGTGGAATGATACTACCAGGATGATGAGTTATTGTTGTTGTGGGATGATACTCCCAGGATGATGAGTTATTGTTGTTGTGGATGATACTACCAGGATGATGATTTGTTGTTGTGGGAAGATACTACCAGGATGATGAGTTATTGTTGGTGTGGGATGATACTACCAGGATGATGAGTTGATGTCGTGGATAATACTACCAGGATGATGAGTTGTTGTTGTGGGATGATACTACCAGGATGATGAGTTGATGTCGTGGATAATACTACCAGGATGATGAGTTGTTGTTGTGGGATGATACTACCAGGATGATGAGTTATTGTTGTGGGGTGATACTACCAGGATGATGAGTATTTGTTGTTGTGGATGATACTACCAGGATGATGAGTTATTGTTGTGGGATGATACTACCAGGATGATGAATTATTGTTGTTGTGGGATGATACTACCAGGATGATGAGTTATTATTGTTGTGGGATGATACTACCAGGATGATGAATTATTGTTGTTGTGGGATGATACTACCAGGATGATGAATTATTGTTGTTGTGGGATGATACTACCAGGATGATGAGTTATTGGTGTTAGGGATGATACTACCAGGATGATGAATTATTGTTGTTGTGGATGATACTACCAGGATGATGAGTTATTGTTGTTGTGGGATGATACTACCAGGATGATGAATTATTGTTGTTGTGGGATGATACTACCAGGATGATAAGTTATTATTGTTGTGAGAAGATATTACCAGGATGATGAGTTGTTGTTGGGAGGATACCAGGATGATGAGTTGTTGTTGTGGGATGATACTACAGGATGATGAGTTATTGTTGTGGGGTGATACTATCAGGATGATGAATTATTGTTGTTGTGGGATGATACTACTAGGATGATAAGTTATTATTGTTGTGAGAGATATTACCAGGATGATGAGTATTTGTTGTTGTGGGATGATACTACCAGGATGATGAGTTGTTGTTGTGGGATGATACTACCAGGATGATGAGTTATTGTTGTGAGGGTGATACTACCAGGATGATGAGTGTTGTTGTGGATGATACTACCAGGATGATGAGTTATTGGTGTTGTGGGATGATACTACCAGGATGATGAATTATTGTTGTTGTGGGATGATACTACCAGGATGATGAGTATTTGTTGTTGTGGATGATACTACCAGGATGATGAGTTATTGGTGTTGTGGGATGATACTACCAGGATGATGAATTATTGTTGTTGTGGGATGATACTACTAGGATGATAAGTTATTATTGTTGTGAGAAGATATTACCAGGATGATGAGTTGTTGTTGTGGGATGATACTACCAGGATGATGAGTTATTGTTTGTGGATGATACTACCAGGATGATGAGTTGCTGTTGGGGATGATACTACCAGGATGATGGTGTTGTTGTGGGATGATACTACCAGGATGATGGTGTTGTTGTTGTGGATGGTACTATCAGGATGATGAGTTATTGTTGTTTGGGATGATACTACCAGATGATGAGGTGTGTTGTTGCGACGATACTATCAGTTATTGCTGTTGCCGCAGTAAGACGTAAAGAAGTTTGACAGAAAGCTGGAGTCAAAACAGCAGAAATTCTCTATTTTTCCTGAAAATGCAGCTGTTGGAGTCGCTCGACGAGTAGGTGAAAAAAATTACGGACAAATTGTATTGGCTGTTCACTCACTGTGCTGAGAACACCATATATACCCAGTCATGTTTATCTTGTAATGAGGCAGTAGATGACCTTAAGCAAGACTGGCTGCAAATAAGGCTACCCGACTACAAGAAAACTCGAACACTCTAGCATTAGGACCCAAATCCGCTGCAAACAGAGAGAAGCTTCGAAGCAGCCATCCCCTGACTTCTGCCCACATGGTACGATGTCTCCTGTAAACTTCCCCATCTCTCGTACGTCTACGGAAAGGGTCGCGAAGGGGGACGTGATTGCTGCCTGCATCATCATTGGTATGACTTCACGGGGAGATTGGTATCCCACATCCCTGGAGTGAACGCTCTGTGCGTTATGCAGAAGACCCGACAGCCGCACTCCTTTATTCACTACCTCCCAAGATGTCCCCACACACAACGCTTCCGTGACGCCTGCTGGACCACTCACTCCATGACCTCTGACGGAGCATTAATAATGATCCTCCCAATACTGGCCAGATATTTTGTAAATAATATTGATTATGTTGTGAACATCCTTCCTTCCTTAGGGCTTTAGTAAGCCCCTTTATAATATTTATACTGAATATATTTCTTCACACTTGCTGATGATTCTGGCAGTGTCATTGTTATAGTACCTAGTGACAGCACTAGGATCCCGCTCTATCGGCGAATAAACAATTGAAATTGAAATCGAATTGGAACAATTATACGCCCTCAGGCCAAATAGGAATCCATCATGGTGACGTCATCCCCGACTATCGGTCCTGGGCAGTTCTATTGTTTGTTAACAGTCGTCCAACCACAGTGTTGCTACCAACGTGCCCTATGCCCTCCATTAAATGCCGCCGTTCGCTGGAGACGGCAGGTAACTGGGTGACAGTGACGCTGATACCTATCTTTGATCAAAAATACCAAGAAGAAAACCACAAAGTCGGGGAGCTTACGGCACTGCCCTATCCTCATGCCCGAGCTGTGGTGTATGACCTCCTCCTATGCAGCACAACACTTAGTAAGATGTACAATTCCCTTATTTGAGCCAATAACAATTTGCATTAATTTTGCTTAATTATTGCTTTTAATTTCAATGTTTTACTCCAATGTAAAATGTTCTAGAATCTAGATAACATTTACATGTTTCAGTCAACTTGAACTTCACTACTGTCCTCCACTTAAACAGCAGGGATGGTACGCTGGTTCTTACATCTTTCATTACTGTGGCAGGCAGAGAAGGCAAAACATGAAAGCTGTAAAGGAGGCACAACTACAAGGAGCAGTTGAAGGGGTTATGATGAACATCAACACTTAATCATCTTTTAGAAATATCCATCTGAGTTGGTGACATATCTGGTACCAATATCTCTTGGCATAGGTATTCATTGATGTTCAAGTCTGGTCTAGAGTTGATTTTGTGATTGCCTCCCATTTTTGTTGGGACTATAAATTGATTTCAATTCAATGGAAGACGAGATTATGGTGAGGTGCACGACTTTTGGCAAAGCTTGACAGGGTCCCCTACTTAAAGTGGAAGCACATGGAATTGGAGGAGATTTTCAAAGTGAATTGGGAGTGGTTACATGACAGAAGTTAGGACAAGCATTAAAGCACAACTGATTGGGGTGACGTCACTAGCGGAGGAGAGTACCTCAAGGCTCAGTACTTGACTATTACTATTTATAATACACATAAACAAATATAGATATAGGCGTAGACAGCAATATAAGTAAATTTGCTGATGACATTAAATAGGGCGGTAATTAAATCTACGAGACCTGCAAATACTACAGGAAGATCTAAACAGATTTTCACATGGTGTGAAACGTCAGATAAAATTTAATGTGATAAAATGTAAAGTACTTAGCCTAAGCGATGTAAAATAGAGCAGAAACCAGAGATCAGATGAACAACGTTGATAAAGAAAAATCCGATTGTGAGAAAGATTTAGAAATGAATTTCGTTCAAGATAAACAATGGGCATTTGCCGCTCAACAAGTACTTCTTCTTGGTTTCATACAAATGAGCATTTCTCTGGCTAAGTGCAAAAAGGGCCAAAGTAAAAAATCGAATTGTTCAGGAGAGACAAAGGACGATTTTAATTTCTATTATAAAATCAGCCTTTAGACATATGTTTACAAAAACAAGTGGGCAGATGGAAGCCACATTAGTGGAGAACTTCGTGTGTTAATAGGAGATCCCTAGTGCAGACGGGATGTGCCTTACGAGTATCATTCATACTTTGGCGCTTTTTGCAATAAGGTGAGATGCAGTTTTGAGCATAGCACACATTGTGTACTACATAACGGCCATTTTTGCAACCACATTCTGTAACAATACTATGTCTTTTGGAAAGTTGTAAGTATTCATTATGTAGGAAATAGACACAAATTTGATATTTCATTAAAAAAAGTTAGAAAGCGATAAACACCCAATAACCTGTGATATTTGGACACCAACGAGCTTCCATTAGCTACTAGTCATCGTAGTGAATCTCATCTCCTGTGGTTCATCATACATCACCATCACCTGAGTCATCCCTCTTAAGGTTCTGTACAAGAGCTGACTGCCTTTTCTGATCTATAAGGAAGGAGATCCCATGAGATCCTTCCATTTTAACTAGTATATTTTGTTCAGTCTGTACCCCTGTAAACTCAAAAATCTGCCTTTCACCTTCCCCTTGCTGTTGCTTGTCCCTTCTTGTTCTCACACAAAAGCAAAGCTTTGGCATGACATTCGCCCAAGGCACTTCGCGCTATTCGCAAAAACCAATAGAGATAGAGGACTGGCTCTTATTGCACTGGAAGAGCATTTCCTTTAAGGTATCGTTATACGGTCCAAAGTCAAATTGGCTAATTTGGACACTGGTCCTTTTGCACCTGTAAGAGATTTGTTACAAGACTGAAGGCGAGGCTATTTTAAAATATACTCTTGCGTCAGGAGAGACCCTCACTTGGATTATGCTGTTCAATTTGGTCATCGTACTACAGAATGAACATCAAATCCTTTAGAAAGCATTCAGAGGAGAATGACAAGGCTAATCCCGGGCATTAGGAACCCAAGTATAGAGACAGATTAAAGCATCTGAATTCTCGGAGAGACGTAGAGTGAGGGGCGATATGATCGAGTGTGTAAACAAAGCGTTAAAACAAAGGTACTTAAACTATCCAACCAGAGCGAATCCCAGAAATGGTTTTAAATTACCCAAAATTTATATTTAGGCGTAGATAGGTAGGCACTGGTTTGGAATAAAGTAGTGTATGACTGAACAAGTTAATGGATATCATCATTAACTCCAACACGCCAGAAAGTTTCCCAGTAAAATAAAGGTTGACCGATATATGGGCGATATGGCTGGGTGTAAACGACGCCTAGTATTGGCTAATAGGGCCACCCCCTCCATGGTTATGTTCTTTGTTTGTGTCACGCTGTGCCGTAACAAGCTGTAATGAACTTATAGCCCCGGATTCTGATTCCCGTGCAAGCTCCTGCGTTCAACCCAGCTTACATAGAGCCTTACCCGATTTCAGCATTTGATCACTGAATCCTTGCCAATACCCTACAGATAAGAGATCATCACAGACCTATTCAACTGGCGGCCCGCGTCCGAATCAGGTCCTTGAGTCATTTTTGATTGGCCCTTTGATTGATTGATAAACTGGTACTTGTCGCACATACAGAATTAAAGACAGAGAAATATGAGAATCAATGTATTTCAGTGACTTGCTGAGTGTGGCCTAACCACAATGTGTTCATTTTTGCACTTAATGTAGCTAATTGCATCGTTATGCATATTTAAATGCATGAATTCTGTGCATAAAAGAGAATTTAAGCTTTTTTATGTTTATGTGTGTAAGTGCTTAGATCTAAAATTGGAAGAAAAATGTAAGGCCCCTCTGTCTATTTCAATTTCATAATTTGGCCTCCATCCTAAAGTAGCTGAATAGCCCTGTTGCTGTATCACACCCAACTAGAACATTATATTGGTACAAGATTCTCAACAAGGTCGGCATGCTCTTTCTGAAGTGGTTGTTTTGATATGTACACTTGATTATTCCGTTGATCACTATGCTGTTGTGTCCGGATTAGATGGATGATCAGGGCATGAGTTGATTGCAGACCATCTGGGGATGAAATACTAGCGTCAAAATTATCTGATACCACCTGGGCCAGTCCAGCATGGTCAAGGAGATTTACACGTGCTGCAAGAGCTGCAGAAGATTTGAAAAACAGTACTTCATCATATGTTATCGTGAATCCAAAGCCATGAGGCAGCTCAGTGGTTTCCCTTTCTCACGCACGACTACTCCCAGTCCAATCTGTATGACGTTGGTTTGTTAGTGACAGCACACGCCGCCATTGCAGCTGGTAAATTAGCTTCAGTCTTTGGTGACAGACGAGATAGCACGTTCAGTTGTTGTTGGCTACAAGAGAAAGCATCATTCAGGCTAATTTCGCTCTCATATGCTGATCGATCCCTTTGAGCTGTACAGATTCACTGATGATCTTCTTGGTCACTCTCGCTATGTCTGGTTTCAATATCGTCCTCATTATTTGCTACTATCTTCTTGTGTTTCTCAACAGCTTTACAGATAAGTGACTGCTCACTCAGCATACAGCTCACTACTTAATAGAATGCACTTTCTTCTGATACAGTGTCACTTGAAGAGTTACTTTAATGGTGACATGCAGTCCTTATGGTACTGAGCAGCGGTCCATGGAGATCACTGACAGCAGGTAGTAGGTAGTAGGTAGTAGGCAGCTACCAAAACAGGAAGGTACTACCGCCTGGGAAGATATTGGAAACATAATGTGTTGTCTAATGGTAGACCCTGCTATATGGCATCACGAAAATTGTGACCAAATCCCAGGTTGGTGATTTGTCTTTCTGCCTCAATTACATGTAAATTGCAGGGTCTCAATTGTTTCTTACTTGACAACACAACATACATATATTGCTTCTCACTTTTGATCTTTTTTCCATTTTGTATTTTTTTTGAATGATCTTTTATTAATAATATTATTTATATTATTATTACTATTATAGTTTGCCTCCCAGTCTCTGATGTGCCCGTGGGTTAATCCTGCAAAAAAGAGAAAAAAGCTGCTTGGACTCTCAGTCTGACATTATCTGCCTAGTATCATTACGCCCGTCACATGTTCCCAGAATAACTTCCTTCAATGTTTTTCTAGAGCTCCTTATGATCCGCAGTGTGATATTTGATAACGCTACACCATCGACTAGGGTGCTGAGTAGGGAGTGACAGTTTGGCAAAAGTTTTCAAAATCAAGGGTTTGGGTTGGATTATTTGTCTATCGGCCACGCTGGTTCCGAATATGTTTAACCTTTAACATCAGTGCATTAGAAGGTTTGTGGATACTGTTCGGTTCGACATAAAAAAAACAAGAATAATGGTAGACATTCTTTATTATTGGCATGTATGCTTCTTAATTTACTGGTAGCAGCACACCAGCACAGCTGGTACATCAACATTGGCTGTCCCTCATAGTGTCCCTCAGTCCCAGCGTGTCCCTGTTAGTCTAGCACTGGTAGTCCTCTTCTTAGCCCCCTCCGCTTGTTTCTCTTCCTGGCCTCCAGCTTGTTCCAGGTGACCTGGTCTCTGCCAGGCAGAGCGCCACATGTCTGCTGCCTGTGGTGAGCTTCTACCTCTTTCCACTGCAGTGGTGGTGGTGCAGGGCAGACCTGGCTCACTGTACGGTTCCTCCAGAAATTGCTCCAGTTCCTGGTCACTGTGCTGGAACAGGATGGAGGGAGCTGGCCTCTGCAGATCAACCAACTCTGACAGCTTGGTGGCTGCTAGATCTGAAGTTGAGGGTTCCTCATTCTCACTGTCTTTCTCTTGTGCTCTTTTTTTCCTTCTTCCTCAGCTTGATGATGTTTAGGCCAACTCTCTCTACCTTGGCCCACATGGAGGCCAGTAGTGAGACCAGCACCACCTCGTGCTGGCCGAAGTGAAAGGTTGAACTGGAGGTGGTATAAGCAGCTCCACTTCCCTCCAGTAGTGCACGTCTCACCCGGTTGATGATGGCGAGAGGTGGCGTGGCCTCCAGTAGCATTCCTCTGGCCGATCTCCAGGGAAGGAGCACGTAGATAAGGGGATGATGAAGGAGGCTCATCCGTCTCTGTGACTCGCTGGGGAGGAAGCCTGCGTAGGGCCCCTCAGCTCCCTGCTCTCCGTGTTTTGCCATCTGGCGTTGTTCATGGCTCCGGCCCGTGCCCTGGCCCATCTCTCCTCAATGTGGCCGGACTCCACCGTCTTGGCCATCTCCAACAGATACCGGGTGTCCCAGCTGAACTCCTCCCAGACGACGGAGGGGATGGCATCCAGGAGAGACCTGAGGTAGGTGTTGGTGACGGCCTCGAATTCAACCACCGGAAGGTCCCACACGTTGCCGGTCAGCTTCCGAGCCTCCTCACCACTCCAGGAGGCGGGACCAGTGGTTGGGCCAGCGTAATGGTTGAATAGATGGCCGAAGAGCTTCTCCAGACTGTGGATCAGGCAGTGGATGTGGAGGAGAGGCCGTCCCAACAGCCTTTCAAACTCGGCGATGAAACCGTGATTATAGCCACTCAGTTTGTTGCAACCGTCGCTAAGGACAACCAGGAGGTCGGTGGTGTCAATACCGCTCTCCTTCAGGAAGGCCAGCAGGCTGGTGGCCAGGTCTACCCCCTTTCCCCCCACCGGGACCAGGTGACCAAGGAACTCCTCACCAGGGAAGCCGATCACTGCACAGTCTTCCCTCTTTTCCATGGCGAATCTCTTGTGGTTTTTCTCACCAACACCAGTCACTATCTTGTTCTCATTGATCCTCTCATCTACCATGAGACCTCTGACCTTGAATCCCCTGAACTTTTCTTTTTTCTGTTCTCGTGACCTCTTCCTGACTCTCTCCACTTTCTTCCAGTTAGTCACTTTAGACTTGTCCCCTTCAGTTATGATGTTGTCTGCAGCTCTGATGGTGTTTGCGATGTGAGCCACTGCGTCATTGGATACCTTGAACCTGTCAGCAGTTTCTCCGATCCTGTCCTCGGCTTCTTTCTCCCTTTTCCTTTTCTCTGATCTTGCTCTCCTGTCGACCATAGCCTTGAACTCATTGTCATTGACATCCTTATAATCACTATCTTCTTCCTGAGCACTGTCATCCACTGCCGACACTTTACACGACATCCTCTCCATCTCCTCCTTACTCTTTGACCTCATCTTCTCAGTTTTCCTCTCTTCCTCAGCCCTTTTCTTTGCCCTCTTCGCTTCCTTCTCCCTCTCTTCTTTCAGCTTGGCAGTCACAATTTTGTCAACGCCATCAATGCAGCCCTCCCTTCCCGGTTTCCTCTGGGCTGCCAGGAAGCTTTTCTCTCGTTCGTGCACTTTGCTGTCGTCTGCCACATCAAACAACTTCTCAGCTATATCCTCGAACCTCATCTTCAGCTTCCCGTTCTTCGTTTTCTTCCTTTTCTGTTTCTGTCCATTTCCCTTCATCATCATCGTCTCCCTCCGCATCCTCCACAGGTCGTGGACTCTCATTTTCACCCTGATTTCAGAGATAGTGGGGACAGTGGCCTTCCTATACACATCCAGTACCTTCTCAGTCACCTTGTTGGTGGCATCCATATAATCAAAAGCATTTGTTCTTCTCCTTAACCTCTCGTTTTCTGCTTCATAAGCCAGGGCACTTCCAACTTCCTTGTTCAGAGGCAACTTGTTAGATGGCAGAGGCATCCGAACCCCGAACACCTTATCGTTACCCTGGCGCAGCTGAGTGTTGCTAATCTTAGGACGACCCATCTTGGTGGCGGCCCTTTGAACTAACTGCAAAACAACACAGAAAAAACAACTTTCAGCACTTCAATATCACCACCTATTGAACAATATTTTATTCAAAAGTACGGACTGAGATTTTGTCCTTAACTGTCCAAGTCAAGCTACTTGGGCTGAATTCGTTGATCAGTCCTGGGACGAATATTACCAACGGCGTGAATAGATTCCGTGGAATAAATTCAGGGCATTCCCGTCCAGGGAGCCTCAACAAACTCTGTAAATATTGCCATTGGCCTGCCATTGGCACATATACGGAGTTTGGTAATGTTCCATGAGCGGGAATGTCCTGAATTCATTCCACGGAATCTATCCACGCCGTTGGTAATATTGGGCCCTGGTTTTCGAAATATACGTATGTGGTGACTTGCAGCAAAAATATCGGCATAATTTGTAGCGCATTGAGTTGTAAAACAATAGCATATTATGAACCAGTGTACACAGTAGTCGAATAATCCAATTCAATAACTTGATTTTAACAGGTTGTGCCACATTGCCAGTCCCTTTATTATTTACAGTTTTTTCGCGTTTTTCATGCCAAACCCAAAAGTATCCACAAACCTTCTAATGCAATGATGTAAAAAACTCAAACATATTCGGAATTAGCGTGGCCGATAGACAAATAATCCAACCCAAGCAATTAGATTTTGAAAACTTTTGCCAAACTGTCACTCCCTAGTGCTGAGGATCCAACTCTAGGCATTTATCTCCACAGAAGATACAATGTTCCTTGAAGTTGAATGGAACTCCTTCAGAGCGACAACTTCATTTCAACGTTGGCTCAACACTGTGGTCACCTTATTTGAAAATGAGGTGTTTGATGTGGTGCTTAGAGGTGTATGCCGAGGCACAGTGTTTGTGACATCTGTATCTAGTAGCTGAGTCATGTAACAATTGTTGGTGTAAAGTATCACCTCTTTGTTTATTAGTTGTCACTAACGTTCCAGACTAACAACACAAAATCCACCACCACTATCACTATAGTTTATGTAATCTTTCAAAGAAAATTTTCTTCAGCCATGCTCATTCTCTTTTAGAAATGATTTATAATTAGAAGAAACTTGCAATTAGATCCACCACCATGCATATTGATCAAATGAATTGCTACATGCATCATATTCTTCCACCACAGACCAAATTTCCAATTCCCATACAGTACCAGAAAACAGAATTTATTATCAATACTGGTTTTAATGAATTCCTTCAAAGGCTGTGGAACACGCATCATCATTACAATGAGTTAACTGTGTACAGTGTAACATGTTTGTTTCATTGATAAAACTGATTTACCAGTGAAATAATATGTTCAAATACATATTTTCATTTTTTTAAATTGCATGAAGCTAATATCATATTAAATTTCCATATGCTTCAATAGATTTCCTGACTACAAATACATCTCGTTTACAAGCTGAGATATGCCCAAAAATAGTTTTCGCGAGTATGCTGTGGCTGCCATTTTTAATTTGGTCAATAAATAATTTCCCCAATGGTCCCTCCCAGCTTGGCACCCGGCTGATTTGTGATTAGTAGGACGTAATATTCCAAAAACAACAATAAAACATTGGATATGTCTCAAAACAAGATTTCATGGTCTGCCACCAGACAACTTTCTTCCCCACTACCTCCTCCATTTTCTGTGTCAGTGCGCATTTTTTATGTTTTTAATATAAGATGGAGGTGTGAACGCTATATTGGAGTTTGGGAGGTTTACATTATTGACTCGGGTCACACTGCTCGATGAAGACCAATATTCTGTGTTTTGACACTACTGTTTACATTACAACTTACATGGGGTGAATTTTTCAGGCTAAGTAAAAGATATATCACTAGAGATTGTTCACAAAACTCCTTAGGATACCATCGTATTTTTACTAAATTAAGACTTACATTTCCATTATTTACTAAAATATAAATGAATGTAAAGAAGTATTATTAAGATGGTAAAGCTGGAAAGAATTTAAATCAAGCTTTCTCAAGTATGTGATCAGGATTATCATGAAAGTTTTGATTTGTTTTTGTTTTAATATGTTGTCTCTTCTGAGAAATGCGTAACATATTGTGTTTTAAACATGGTAGAGTGGTAGTGAAGAAAACCCGACTAAGAGAAGGAGCTTTATTCTTGACGTTTCGTCACAAGTCGCATTTCGAAATGTCAGGAATTATGCTCATCTCGTAGTCGTATTTCCTTCATTACCACTCTACCATGCTGTGTGTTATGAATAAGATATTGTTCCTTATGGATATCATGCTGTCTCTTTTGATTAAGATGTCTAACATACACACACACACACACACACACACAACTTGCAGCGGGTGGATCTCAGAATTTCAAGTTCCGGAGCGGATGGAGGCGGTCGGGCCTGGCTGGAGGCGAAGGAGTGGGGCGGAACCAAGGGCTGGGGAGCGGGGGCACGTGTGTTTAGGATGCTGAGAGGTTAAATTACACCTGGGGGCTAAAGTCTTAGGTCTGGGGTCTGGGGGTCCTCCTTCATCCCCCATAAACCGGAAGGTCAATATATTTGCCAAAGACTCAGTCACTGCCTCAAAGCTACCTCCTCCTTCTCCCCCGGGCTTGCAATAATGTTATTAATCTACATCTTTCCTCCAACTACGTCAACCATGTGGCCACTGTCCCTTCCCTGGTACAGTATTACTAGTCAATATTTATTCTTCCTCTCTCCTTCTGTCTTACTTTCTCTTTGTTTCTATCTCACTGTCACTCGCTCTGTCGTCCTCTCACTATCTCTCCCAATCCCGCCCTGTCCCTTCCACTCTCTCCCTGTCCCCTTGTCTCTCCCTGTCCCTCCCTAACATTCCCACTCTCTCCTTGTCTTGCACTGTCTTTCCCTGCCCCCACTATTCCTACCTATCCCTTCCACTTTCTCCCTGTCCCTCCTACTCTCTCCTTGTCCTTTCCTGTCCCTTCCACTCTCTCTCTATCCCTCCCTGCATGTCCTCTCTTGCCATCTGAGGGAGGGAGAGAAGGAGCGAGGGAGGTAGCCACTGGTTTATCTGGTTCAGTTACCCGTGAAAGCTGTTTACCTCCAACCACCATCTGCTCTTATCACCTCTTATCTTCCTCTCTTATTTTTTACCCTGTCCTTTAGTGTTTTTTCTTGTTTGTGTTTTAATGTTTTGTGTTTTTTGTGTTTGAGTGTTTTTTGTGTGTGTTTTTGTTTTTTTTAGATTTAGCATTTTTGGTGATTTTTTTTTTGTGGTTTTGTGTTTTTGTATTTATTGGTCTTTTCAGTGTTTATTTGTGTGTGTTTTTAGTTTTTTTATACGTGTTTAATCATGTTTGTGTTTTTTTAGTGTTTTTAATTTTTTAATGCTATTGTTTTTTGTCTTTGTCATAGTTTGTTGTTTTTGGTGTGTGTTTATAAGTGTTTGTTTAGTGTTATTAGTCTGTATCACTATTTTGTTTCGTTTTATGTGTTTCTTAAGTGTTTATTGTCTGCTTTGTCTTGTGTTTTTTGTGTTTATTGTGTGTGTTTTTTGTCTGTACTTTTTTCCTGCATCTCTGTTTTTGTTTTTCCTCTTCCTTGATTGGGTTATATTTGGTTAGGTTATGTTAGGTTGTTTTGGGTTTGGTTAGGTTTGGCTCAATTCGTTAAGGCTTGGTAACGGTATGTTAGGTTAGGTTAAGTTAGGTTAGGTTTATTTAAGTTATGTAAGATTACGTTTGGTTCGATTTGTTTAGGTTAGGCTGCCGATATTTGTCATGAGATAGCCAAATGATACTGGACTTTACATCACGCCATCTTTTTTTTTTAGTTTAACAAATTTATTGACAAAGCTTGGAATACAGTTTGCCTATTCTGAGTAATTCAGTCAGGTCTTGACACTGAAGGTGGTATCACTTCTCACTGACACGCAGGACAGCGGTTCATACACAAAGGAATAGATCATATTCATTAACAGTATATATAGGTCAGATTTATGTGGGTTGATGTTGCTGTTCACTGCCATGCAGGACAGAGGTTCGTACACAAAGAAATACATCATAGTCATTAACAGTAAATATATAGGTCAGAGTCATGTGGGTGATGTCACTGTTCACTGCCATGCAGGACAGAGGTTCATATTCATTGGACGTCATATTCTAATTGGAGACTAATCAGTGTGGGCTAGCAAATTTTGGATAAACAGCAGGAATGTCCTCAAGCACCCCTCATTCAATGTAGTAATTACAAAGTTCATGATACAATAATCCAGGTTGCCTGAAGTCTTTGACAGTGTCACATTCAATAATATAGTGTTCAAGTGTATGCTTTAAAGGCTTATCACAAAGTTTACATGCTGAGTGTTCCCGTATGGGTACAGCGTTACTATCTTGCCAGATGTGTCTGTATCCTAGCCTAATTCTGGCCACAACTATATCACAATGACTAGTTCTGTCCTCATGCTGGCCATACCGGTGCCTCTTGTCACAAAATTTGTCATATTTACTAATGCTACAACTGCCAGTTCTTCTAGATCAGAGTTCATGATTCTGACTTGAATGTTTTTTAGTACAGCATTGGACAGGCCAATGTCACGGTCAACATTTTCTTTCTTACTTGCCTCATTGGCGAGTCTATCAGCACAGTTATGATACGTAATTCCAACATGGGACAGAATCCACACAAATTCGATACGACAGTTGTTCTCATTGGCAGTTATCACTTAAGACATAGAACCTGACGGACTGTTCATTGATTTCAAATCACTTTGAGAGCCACAGAATATCACCACACCTCCATTTTCTTTAAGGTAGTCTGTAGCTAAGTAGATTCCAGTTAGTTCAGTTTTTGTTGTGCTGGCCCAGTTGTTCAGCCTTTGCTTGTTTGACACTATCATCTCTTTTTATTTATTTATTACAATTGCACAGCCTGTTCCACCTGTGTTTGTCTGCACAGAACCATCAGTAAAAGCATAACATTAACTTGATTTAATACTGTCTGTGACTGTTAATTTTTTCTAGTGTAACACATCTCATCACATCGGTGTTTAACATTAGCTTACTACCAACAGGAGTGTAAATAATAGGAACTGATATATCCAGCAAAGGAGGAATGGCATTAAGGGTTTCGTCTAGGGTGATTGGCTCATTCAATTTCAAGAGATCTGCAACACTTTTAGGAAGCCACGCCCCAAAGAAAGTCTTTTGTGGAAGGTTAACGAGATGGTTGGGAATACTTAGATAGAACATCAACTCAGTTTGAGCTGTAGTTTGAGGACCATTGTTCTTCAAAACTTTGACACAAAACATGGTATTAAGTAGAGCTATCTTCTCAGATATGGAGGGCAGCCCGAGCTCTTTCCTCATGTTTACAATTCTGGTTGATTTTGGGCATCCTAGAATGATGCGCATGGCTTCATTTTGCACGACCTCAAGGCTATTTAGTTGTTGAGGCAGAATAGTCACAAGATGGAGAGCATGATAGTCAACTACAGAACGAATGAAGTGAAGATATAAAGTACGAGCATAGGTGATGTTAATTCCATAGTCCTTGCCAACAAGGGTTCTCAGGGGTTTAATAAGAACATAAGAACATAAGAAAATAAGGAGTCTGCAATAGGCCGGTTGGCCTGTGCATGGCAGCTCCTGTCGAGAGTTACTACCACCCTCTATCATCCATTAATCTATCCAGCCTCCCTTTGAAACTTTCCAGCGTTCCAGCACTTACTACAAAATTGCTAAGCTTGTTCCACTCGTCCACCACCCTATTTGTAAACCAGTTCCTTCCTATCTCCCTCCTAAACCTAAACTTATCCAACTTGAATCCGTTTTTCCGAGTCCTATCCTGCTCGGATATTATAAGAACTTTATCTATATCACCCTTATTGATTCCTTGAACCCACTTAAATACTTCTATCATATCTCCCCGCACTCTTCGTCTTTCTAGGGAATGCAAGTTTAGTTTCTTTAACCTATCCTGATATGGAAGGTTTCTAAGTCCCGGAATCATTTTCGTTATTCTTCGCTGCACCGACTCTAGTGAATTGATATCCATTCTATAATAAGGGCACCAGAACTGAACCACATAATCGAGGTGCGGCCTGACTAGCGCAAGATATAGTTGCAATAAGACCTCTGCACTCTTATTACTTACACTTCTAGATATAAAACCCAATACTCTGTTTGCCTTATTTCGAACATTAACGCACTGTTTTCTAGGCCGTAGGTCTGGGCTTACCAGTACCCCTAGGTCGCTTTCACAAGTCGACTTCTCTAGGTTGATGTTATTAAGGCTGTATACATTGACAGTATTTGTTCTTCCAATATTAAGTACGCTGCACTTGCTGGTGTTGAATTTCATTTGCAATTTTTCAGACTACCCCTGCAGTTTATTTAGATCCTCCTGTAATGCATTTGCATCCTGCCCTGAATTAATCTGCCGCCCTATTTTGGTGTCATCCGCTGCATTAGTTTGGCACGAAGGTTGCCGACAAAGTATGCATCATTCACACAAATTCCAAGATACATTGTTCAGAGCGCATGCTGTTCATGTTATAGTCAAGAGGCAGAGGGTGAGCAGGACGAGGATTGAGGACCCTCGTCCTGTCAACAGATATTATGAGACGACATTCCACAGTCCTCTGAGCAAATACATCCAGCAAGGCTTGGAGCCTGAGCTTGGTCTGTGTCATAATGCAGATATCATCAGCATAGCACATTACATCTTCGTTTGACTGAAGTGGAATATCAGCAATAAGCTTGTGCATCAGTATATTAAAGAGCATAGGACTTAACACTCTCCCTGAAGCGTGCCAAGCTCAAATGCTCTCATTCTGGTACTTTTGACTCCCCTAAAAAGAACACTGGTATACCTGTTGGACAGATAACCCTTTATCCATGTCAGGAGGTTACCTTGGATGCCCAAATTAGCTAGTTGCTCAAGTATAATATCTCTATTAGCTACATCAAAGGCTGATTTAAGGTCTATGAAGGCTGTTTGTGTTTTATCTTCTGAGTGAACAAGATATTCTGCAAAGCATGTCTGTGTGCTGCGCCCGGGCATGAACCCATACAGATTAGGGGCCAGTTTGTCTTTGACTTGAAACATGAGGCGGTTGAGAACAACTCTTTTAAGGACTTTACACATGCAGGATGTGAGTGAAATGGGCCTGAAGTTTGGAAAGTTAGCTTTAGGGATTGGTACTTTGTTTCCTTGATTCCAGATCTTAGGCAGAATACCCTGTGTGAGGCTCATTTGATATAGGTCAAGCAGTGGATGGTTAGGGATCTCATTTAAAAATCTCATGGTGCTATAGGTTATGCCATCCTCACCAGGGGAGGATGATTCGCCTCTTATTAGTACTGTTATTAGTTCGTGGTGAGTTATAGGAAACCCCTATTAATGTGTGTGGTTTAAGATATTGCTGTATGTCAGGAGGCAGGGAAGTGATTTGTGACACACTGGACCATTGGTCTAATAGCATGTCAGCATATTTTGCAGGGCTGTGATGAAGCTGGACTGGGGTGGGTGACTTGGTAATGGCTCAAATTTTGTTCCGCACTTCTGCTAGAGTGGTTGTTCTATTAATCTCCTGTAAGAATTGTTCCCAATAGGTGTTTCTCATCTGACCTTTGAGTTCACAAAATGCTCTGTTAGCTTTGAGGAATGCCAGGAGGTTATCACTAGTGTTGGCAAGCTGCTCTACCTTCTCTCCTTCTTTGATGAGGAAGGGGTCATGTGCCCCCCTTCCTCCTTGACTTAACCCAGGTGGTATAACATGTGGTAATGGCATTTACAAGATCACAGCAAAATTCATCCACTGACCCAGGTGTATATCCAGCATACCATCTGTGGATGCAGGCCTTGAAGTGCAGTTTAAGATTATCTGGGATATTAATTCTGAGCTTCGGATGGGGTTCACACTTGACATCAGCAACAGTGTATTCAGTAAGTATTGCATAATGATCACTGACTAGGTGGTCTGAGATGACTTTAGCCTTGACATAACTGTCTACTAGGTTATACCCAATCACATTTTTCAAGTCTGCCCTCATCAGATGTGTCACTTTGTCTGTGTCGTGTACAGTGATATTATGATTATTGATGTAATTCACGAACACCCTCCCATCACCGAGGACAGTGTGACGAGAGTTAAAGTCACCTATACACAGCATAGCATTGTTGCCTGATGGCTTTGGTATCACGTCCGCTGGCAGCTCATTACACCGAACATTGATGTTATACAGCGAAAATTGACTGTTTGCTGTCTTTACTGTAAATTGTTGATAGTGAATACTTTCATCATTGTGAGTTTTGATCTATTTACAGACCAGACTATTCTTTACATAAGTGAGCAGGCCACTTCCTGCTCCACTATTGTATGCTGTAAGCCCAGCTATCCTGGGTGCAGCTTTCTTCTGAGTGCTGGACGTGTAAGGTTCTTGTAAACCAATTACATTAATGTTAAAAACTTTAACAAACCATTGTAGGTCATTAATTCAGTGATTAACACTCCAGATGTTCCATGAAATTAACCTAAGCGTTCGTGTTATTCGTTACACCTTGAACTGAGTATAGAGAGTCGCTCTTTGGCTTCATAGATCAACCTGATCAATAAGTTAACCGTTTCAAATTCATCACCCCCGGAGTTCTTGATATTGAGTGTCACAGCCCTTATTCCAGTAGGATTTTTATACACAGGTTCCTTCATTAGTCCCGCAAGTTCCTCCTCCGAAAATATTGGAAGACATACAGGGTTATGGACAGTTTTCAGACCTGGGATTATTAAAGAGACCACACTGGCAGTCTGGGGCTCATTCTCCCCATTCTTGCTTCCATCACTATCGGTCTCGGTCTGGCTACTCACCCTCAAGTTTGCATCATTATGAGAGGAGGCAGCAGCTCCTTCAGAATCTCCACTGACACTATCACTGCCATTGTTCACTGGTACACTTACTTGGCAGGCTTTAACCTGACTTGCATTGGCTAACGAAGGAGAGTCACTGTGGCTGTTGACTTCAGGTGGTGGAGGCGATCCGGCAGCTTTGGCATCACTGAGTGGGAACGCTATTGTGGGTGGAGGCGGCCTCCCAGGACAACCGGGGTGCCAGGCAGTCAGACCCTCATCCCTGCACCTGGGACACTGCCTCCCAGGTCGGGGGGCCTGCTCTCTCCCCTACCGAGAGGCAGCTTCTTTGGTGGGGCAGCTCCTCGTGCTATGCATTCCTGCGCAGAAGCCCGCCGGTGGCTGTCTTGTGACAGTATTTCGCCACTTGATTGACCCCGAAGCAATTGTAGCACACCACAGGGGGAGGAGTCCACTGACTGATGTTACCAGGGGTACCATACTTGCTGAAGAAGCAGTATTCGGCAGGAGGTGGTTTCTTCCTTTTCCAAACAATGATGATCCTACTAAGTTGTGCACCATCCTTATAAAGTCTTCTTGCTCTGTGGACGCCCAGAAGTAACAGAACGCCACTGGGGAGAATTCCCTTGGGGAAGTGGGTGACAAGGTATTCCTTCATTTTTATGGGACAGATAGGTTGATCTCGCTTAATGAGATGTAGTGTTCTCGGGGAAGGCAAGGAGCATGTAGTTAGCCCGGGGAGCAATGGGAGGGATGCACCTATTGGCTCTACTCTGCTTCCTTCCCTGGGTCCTGATTTTGCGTTTCTGCTGACGAGTCTTAAACTTCTGATAGCCAGCTTCAGTGTCGCCATGACTGTCTTCCTCATCTCCTTCGTTTTCTTAAACAGGAACATCAGCGGAGCGCCACCCGGCGTCAACTCCTGCCATGGTTAGATTTAAATGGAATCCAGGTCTTATACACTGGGGCAGAGAGGTGATATGTAGGCCAGCAGTGTCTGGGTAACAGGGACTTGTGTGAATTGGCTGAGTTGTTTGAAGTGAGGCTTGAGTATCACTGATAAGAGCTACACCCAATATTCACCAACTCACTTGTTAAATTCCTGTTAAATTCCTGTTCCCACCAGCCCAGTTTAAACACCGTAGTCACGTGAGACACCACATGAAGTCATTAACATCTGTGGTAAGCGCCAACCATCAGCAGAGCAAGGGGAGGGAGGGAGCGTAAGGCTGGGAGCCACATGGCCAGGCCTGGGAGTAGGCTTCGTGGGCACCAGGGCACTGTGGATGCCAAAGCTGTCACATTGATTACTACACTACACCCACAAGTACTACTTTACACATGGTCATAGGTCACTGACACTGATGTGAAGTCACTAAGCATAACACTCGTTTTCACAATTCGAGAAATACTGTATAAGTTAGTTTTTTTTCTTTAGATTGCCCACGAGGGGGCTAGTTTATTGGGCACTCCCTTACATCATGTGCAAGGTGAAGAGCAGAAGCGTTTACAACGCCCAACTGGGAAGCATGCGGAGTTCATGCTTGCCTTTATGACTCATGCATTAAGGGCGTAAAAGCCTGAAGGGTCATGGGTTTTGTCAGCAAGTTACACAAAGTAACAGGATGATGAGTGTGTGGGGGGAAAATTCCCGGTACAATTTATCTGTTTATGGCAAAGTGTGGCAGGTCCCTAATAATGACAAGTGCCAGGCCTGTCACTAGGAGGAGGGATATCTGGTCAGGGAGGGAAGAGGTGTTGGTAACGGCTGGGGACCTGTAGGAGGAGGTCATAGGGCACGTGAGGATGTAGTGAGAGAGGGTGTGAGAGTCGGTTGACCACAAGTTTACAAACAGTGCGGCCAGGCTCAGGGTTGCCAATGTACTAGGCGTGGCGAAGTACAGTGGGGGTGGAGGTCATATGGTGTGGTGGGACAGGTACAGTAGGGGTGGAGGGAGGCACATAGGCATTGACAATATTGAGGGACATACCTTTTAGTGTGATTGTGATGGTGTGTACGTCGGCATGCCGGTGGGGTACGGGTAGCCGGGGATGGTGTCCTCAGGTTCAATAGGCAGCCCCGGTGGAGACAGCACAGACACAGTATAGGGCGCGGCTTGCAGTGGGTGGAGGACAGATTGAGGCACTACGTGTCGTCAAGATGAGGCAGGACTTCGCTCGGGTGCAGCAGGACACACCAGGGCAGGCCCGGTAGGTGCTAAACCAGTAGTGAAGGCCGCCGGCGGTGGAGTAGGCCGTGAGCAGGGGGGGGGGGGCTCACAAGGGGACTACCAGCTTGTCTCAAATCAGAAGAGAGGCGTGACTGGGTGGCAACAGAGGGGAATAGCACGGTCCCTTACCTGCTCAACCAAAACAACGTAAAAATATTCGAGGAAGAAAACCAAGAACAACTACATCAGCGATATTTACGAAAGATCTTTACCATTAGTGAACAGGAAAACGAGGGCTTCGACAGGGAGTTTGAGGAGGACATTTTAGGTCAGTTGCAGGACCATCAGCACCTGCTCCAGCCGCTCCCACGGACTGACTTCATTAGACTGGTGGACGGAAGCTACCTGACGGAGCCCATAGTTCCTGCAGATGTATCAGCCGTCATAAAAGGGTTTAAAAACAAATCACCTGGTCAAAGTCACATTAACAAGAAGATCCTGGCTCAACTCCCCGACATCATGATAGAGAGGCTTGCTCATATATGCAACGCCTGCCTCGCCTCTGGATACTTCCCTAAAATGTTCAAAATCGTCGTTATTCGCCTCATACCAAAAGCAGGGAAGCCTCCAAACAAAGTCGAAAACTTTCGACCAATATCGCTGCTAGAGGTACCTGCCAAAATCTTCGAAAAAATAGTCAACAAGCGATTGCGGATGTATCTGGAGGACGAAGACGTGCATAATCCCCGCCAGTTCGGCTTCCGCCAGTACCGAGGCACTTCCACCGCCATAGCTCAGGCCTACGAGCAGATCGCCAATGCCATGACTGGCCGCCTGCAGTGCACTATAATACTGAGGGACGTCAGCAAGGCGTTTGACAAAGTTTGGCACGCAGGGCTGCAGTATAAGATCATACAACTGGGGCTACCCGAAAATCTGACGCGCCTGCTGTGCAACTTCATTATGGACCGCAGAGCCAAAATCAAGATGCAAGAACATTTTGGAGGAGAATTCTCACTATCGAGCGGCGTGCCTCAGGGCTCTTGTCTCTCACCAACCCTTTACATACTCGACACGGCTGACCTGCCACCCCCCAATCGTCGGCAGCGAGTACGTCATGTATGCCGACGATGTAACACAGATCGTCACCTGCCCAGGAAGGTCCACAGCAAGGATGGCGCGACTCACTGCTCGGACAATAGAGGAGATCTCTAAGTATGAACATAAATGGAAAATAAAAATAAACAAAACGAAATTTGAGGTCATACCCATAGCCAAATTCAAGCCGGCCCCATTGATGATCGACGACGAAGAGATTGAGTACTCTAAACAAGGCAGGTTGCTCGGCCTCATCATTTCTCGGACGGGCATCATTCCCCACGTGAAGGACAGACTAAATAAAGCCAAAGTCGCCGCAGCCAAATTAAAACGTTTTAAATTGATGCCTGAGAAGATAAAAGTTCACCTGTACAAGGCGCTGGTGAGGCCTGTGTTGGAGTACCCATCTATACCACTCGTCACACTCGGGAAGACTAGACTACAACAACTACAGAGCTTCCAAAACAAGTGTTTGAGGTCAGCCAGTGGCCAATCGCCACCCTACCAGGAGACAGTGGAAACCATCCACCTAAGAAATAAAACAGAGGCCCTCAACTTCAGGTTCCATCGCCTAGGGAAGAAGGTTTGGGACAAGCTCCTGAACGACCCTCACAACCCAGACCACCTACGCGGGGAAGATATCAACGGAGGGAGACCCCACGCCTGGTGGCCCCGGAGTCTGCCCGCACTACAACAACCCAACCCGCGACCCATCTATGTCCGCCACAGTGATCCACCTTAGATTAAAACTTAGATGATATAAATTTACATTTAACAAGTCACAATCAAGTGAGCCCATAACGTAATACAGTATAAGATGTTAATAAACTTGTAATTGTAAAATCAATCTAGTCATTGTCTACTAAAATAACCATTGTGCAACCTCATCCTAAATTCTAGGTTAGCTTAGTGAGCCAACAAACTCTGTAATATGTAAAACAAGGGGTGTCGTCCCCCTCTGTTTAACTCATTAAACTTCTTTTCCAACCTTTCCCCCTCACGACTTTATGTTGTGACTTCTCTATCCCTCATGTCTGGCTGTGCCTTGAGCCCCAGCCTGCCTTCCATCCTTTCCCCACCTTAACCTAAAAAAAAAAAAAAAAAAAAAAAAAAAAGGGGGGAAGAGTAGGTCGGAGATGGTGGTACAGAATGTAGCGAAGAGTTTTCAATACGGTTGGTAAATTCTAGGAAGAGGGATATGATCTGTGTCATGTCACTAGTTTGGTTATCCTTAGTGTGTGGTGTGTGGCATACAAGTGGTGAACGTTGGCTGGGAGGCGCAACCCTCTTATGATGCGAGGTAAGTTGACCTCCATAGTCCCATACGTAAGAGGGAGGTAGGTAGACAGGCGGCAGCAGGCAGAACGCTGGCCTGGCACCTCAGTGTCTGACCTCTGACCTCAACCTTAACCTTAAGGGCGGGGAGTGGGTGCCACTTTCACTGTATCACGTCACACTGTATTTTCCTCTATACAGTTTGGTTATGGTACATAATTATACAGTCCACGTTTATAGGGTCGAGGTACCGAGATAACTAAGGTACACAAGGTAACTTCTCACACCTGTACCAAGCTTCACACAGCGCTGAAGCCCAGTCAGGTCAGAGGACGACGAGCGGGTGTGACCTCCCCCTACGGTGCCCATAGATGAACTGCATCACGCCGTCGGTAAAGGTCAAAGCTCAGATATGAGTATATCTAAAATATTTCGGTAACGCCTTTATTGAAGGTCATAAGGTCACGTCAGTCTTATTCAGTGATAGTTTTATTTCTTCGTCATTATCTTTCTTCTCTTATCGTGTTCTTATCCTTCTCTTCTTTTATTTTCTTTCTTTTTTGTTCATTCTTTCTTGTTAATTTCTTCTTTCTTTCCATTGGGTTTAGCTGCTTGTGTCTTCCTCCACCCATCTCTCAAGATCTCTCTTCTTCATCTCCTTCTATCGTCATGTGGCATCTTCTTGTCTTCTTCTTTTTTGATGTTTCTTCCACGCCTTATCACTGACTATTACAGGTCTTCGTCAGTGTTGTCCGTCAAGGTACGGTCAATGGGCGATGATGATGTTAGGTTTGTTGTATTAGTCCAGAAACACCAGCGGATTCCAATGTGTCATTGTTTATATTATTGAATCATTCTTCAGTATAAAAATACCTTGTACTCTCTCTTGATATTATTAATATTCTGCTGTTTTTATCTCTCTCTCTCTCTCTCTCTCTCTCAACTACATTGATTATGATTACCATTCACTTATATGAGGTTACCAGTGTTCTCTTCTCTCTATTTTTGTTTGTTTCCGAGTCAATTTAGACTTGTGTGTGTGTGTGTGTGTGTGTGTGTGTGTGTTTACGTTTTCATTTCTTGTCATTGTAAGTGTGTGTTTATCTTGCGTGTGTTTGTGTTTATCTTGTGTGTTTGTGTTTATCTTGTGTGTTTGTGTTTATCTTGTGTGTTTGTGTTTATCTTGC
>NW_024743709.1:12608684-12673720 GCF_018991925.1 Homarus americanus
ATCACACAGCCACATACCACCACCATCACACAGCCACAGTCACCACCACCACCATCACACAGCCACAGCCACCACCACCACCATCAACAGCCACATTGCCACCACCACCATCACACAGCTATCACCACCACCATCACACAGCCACAGTTACCACCACCACCATCACACAGCCACAGCTACCACCACCACCATCACACAGCCACAGTTACCACTCCACATCACACAGCCACAGTTACCACTCACCACTCATCACACAGCTACAGTTACCACCACCACCATCACACAGCCACAGTTACCACCACCATCACACAGCCACAGTTACCACCACCACTATCAACACCACAGTTACCACCACCATCACACAGCCACAGTCACCACCACCACCATCACACACAGCTACAGTTACCACCACCATCACACACAGCTACAGCCACCACCATCACACAGCCACAGTCACCACCATCACACAGCCACAGTTACCACCACCCACCATCACACAGCTACAGTCACACCATCACCACCATCACACAGCCACAGTTACCACCACCACCATCACACACACAGCTACAGTTACCACCATCACCACCATCACACAGCTACAGTCACCACCATCATAGTACACCACCACTCACCACCACATCACACAGCTACAGTCACCACCACCACTATCACACAGTCCAGTCACCACCATCACCACCATCACACAGCTACAGTCACCACCACAATACAGCTACAGTTACCACCACCATCACACAGCTACAGTCACCACCATCACCACTCTCACACAGCTACAGTCACCATCCATCACCACCATCACACAGCTACAGTCACCACCAGCACACAGCCACAGTCACCACCACCACCATCACACAGCCACAGTCACCACCACCCCACATAGCTACAGTCACCACCACCATCACACAGCCACAGTCACCACATCACCACCATCACACAGCCACAGTCACCACCACCACTATCACACAGCCACAGTCACCACCATCACCACCATCACAGCTACAGTCACCACCACAATAAGCCAGCACCACCATCACACAGCCACAGTCACCACCACCACCACCATCACACAGCCACAGTCACCACCAGCACACAGCCACAGTCACCACCACCACCATCACACAGCCACAGTCACCACCACCCCACATAGCCACAGTCACCACCACCATCACACAGCCACAGTCACCACCACCACACAGCCACAGTCACCAACCATCACACAGCTACAGTCACCACCACCACCACAAGCCACAGTCACCACCACCCTCACATAGCTACAGTCACACCACCATCACACAGCCACAGTCACCACCACCACCATCACACAGCCACAGTCACCACCACCCCACATAGCTACAGTCACCACCACCACCACAGCTACAGTCACCACCACCACACAGCTACAGTTACCACCACCACCATCACACAGCCAAAAGACCATCACCACCACCATCACACAGCCACAGTCACCACCCATCACACAGCCACAGTCACCACCATCACACAGCCACAGTTACCACCACCACCATCACACAGCCACAGTCACCACCACCACCATCACACAGCCACAGTCACCACCACCACCATCACACAGCCACAGTTATCACCACCACCACCATCACACATCTACAGTCACCACCACCACACAGCCATACACACCACCACCATCACAAGCTACAGTTACCACCACACCACCATCACACAGCCACAGTCACCACCATCACACAGCTACAGTCACCACCATCACACAGCCACAGTTACCACTGACATCCACAGCCACAGTTACCACCACCACTATCACACAGCTACAGTTACCACCACCACTCACACACAGCCACAGTTACCACCGCCATCACACAGCCACAGTTACCACCACCACCATCACACAGCCACAGCCACCACCACCATCACACAGCCAGTCACCACCACCACCATCACACAGCCACAGTTACCACCACCATCACACAGCCAGTCACCACCATCACACAGCCACAGTCACCACCACACAGCACAGTTACCACCACCACCATCACACAGCCACAGTCACCACCATCACCACCATCACACAGCCACAGTTACCACCACCACCATCACACAGCCACAGTCACCACCATCACCACCACATCACACAGCCACAGTCACCACCATCACACAGCCACAATTACCACCACCAACATCACACAGCCAGTCACCACCCATCACCACCATCACACAGCCACAGTCACCACCACCACATCACACAGCCACAGTCACCACCATCACCACCATCACACAGCTACAGTCACCACCACAACACAGCCACAGTTACCACCACCATCACACAGCCACAGTCACCACCATCACCACCTCACACAGCCACAGTCACCATCCACCACCATCACACAGCCACAGTCACCACCAGCACACAGCCACAGTCACCACCACCACCATCACACAGCCACAGTCACCACCACCCTCACATAGCCACAGTCACCACCACCATCACACAGCCACAGTCACCACCATCACCACCATCACACAGCCACAGTCACCACCACCACCATCACACAGCTACAGTCACCACCATCACCACCATCACACAGCTACAGTCACCACCACAATACAGCCACAGTTACCACCACCATCACACAGCCACAGTCACCACCACCACCACTATCACACAGCCACAGTCACCACCATCACCCACCATCACACAGCTACAGTCACCACCAGCACACAGCCACAGTCACCACCACCACCATCACACAGCTACAGTCACCACCACCCTCACATAGCCACAGTCACCACCACCATCACACAGCCACAGTCACCACCACCACACAGCTAAGTCCCCTCACATAGCCACAGTCACCACCACCATCACACAGCCACAGCCCACCACCACCACACAGCGCTACAGTCACCACCACCATCACATAGCTACAGTCACCACCACCATCACACAGCTACAGTCACCACCACCACCATCACAGAGCCAGTCACCACCACCCCTCACATAGCTACAGTCACCACCACCATCACACAGCCACAGTCACACCCCACCACACAGCTACAGTTACCACCACCACCATCACACAGCCACAGTTATCACCACCACCACCATCACACAGCCACAGTCACCACCATCACACAGCTACAGTTACCACCATCACACACACAGTTACCACCACCACCATCAGCTACAGTTACCACCACCACCATCACACAGCCACAGTCACCACCACAACCATCACACAGCTACAGTTATCACCACCACCACCATCACACATCCACAGTCACCACCATCACACAGCTACAGTTACCACCATCACACAGCCACAGTTACCACCACCATCATCACACACACACAGTCACCACCATCACACAGCTACAGTCACCACCACCACCATCACACAGCTACAGTCACCACCATCACACAGCTACAGTCACCACCACCACCATCACACAGCTACAGTTACCACCACCACAACCATCACACAGCTACAGTCACCACCACCACACCATCACACAGCTACAGTCACCACCACCACCATCACACAGCTACAGTCACCACCATCACACAGCTACAGTCACCACCACCACCACCATCACACAGCTGCTTCTCTCTGTTTACGTCTAATTTGGGTCCTTAGCTGTAAAAGTGTTACAGGAACAACGTAGTCAGGTGTGGCCTTGTTACGGCTAGTCTTGGCAAAGCAATCTGCTGCCTCATTCCCCAAGATACCGACATGACTGGGTATTCATAGGAATGTCACAGGACGGCCTGCATTCTGAAGTGTGGATGTTAACCCTCGTATTCGGAGGATGAGGTCCTTATTTTCCCCTGATCCAAATGCGATCCCGTCGAGAGCAGACCTGGAATTGCAGCAGACAAAGGGGGCAGAAATCATCTGCTTCTTCCTCAGGGAGAAGGGCAGCAAGGAGGGCTATTAGTTCCGCCTGGTGGAGGATGCCCTGTCAGAAACTCTGAGAGACAGTTTGTTAGGCTCAGGGGCATCAGGACGAGAGATGTAGACACCAGCCCCGGCCGTACCTGTAGCGGGGTCAACAGAGCCATCTGTGTAGAGGACGACCCTACCTGGGGACCAGTGGGCGATCCTGAAGAGGTGGTATTTGCAGAGAATAACAGGGTTCACGTGGGATTTCGGGAGCGGTCCACCGAGGGCAATCACCTCAGGTTGAAAATCCAGGCATGGAGAAGGAGACGAACCAACAGCAGGGGTGACAGCAATATCAGTCAGGAGGTCGTGTTCCTGAAGGGCTGGATGAGTGACCTCGCCACTGTCTTCTAGATGGAGGTCGGCCTGGACAGCAGGATTCAAGTTGGCTTGACATAGTTGCCCTGAGGATCCCGTTGAATGGAAACGGCAGTTTTAGTAAAACTCCTGGACACGATCCTATTAAGGGGAAAGACTAAGCTCGGTATATAAGAGAAGTAGAGCGTGTCCACCAGGGCCCCAAGGATGATACGAGCAGCTTTCCTCTGGATAACCTCGAGACGGTTGATAGCAGTCCGACTAATGTTGACGAGGGCAGGGGCGGCGTATTCGACACAGTAACGGACAAAGGACTTGTACATGGTGAGAAGTACAGGGATGGTGGCACCAAGGGAACCCCTGCACATTGTAGAGAGGGGAGCGAGACGCCGAAAGCATATGTTTCGAAGATAGCGGAATTCAGGGATCTGACAACGTGTGCGAGTTACATACACACCCAGGTATTTTGTCTCATTAACCCATGTAAAGGCCTGATGACATAGGGATAGAAATCCCTTACCAGACCAATCAGGATCTTAATAAAGGAAATTCAAGGACCATGGTTTTCTGAGGAATAACAAACAACCGTTTGAGATTGACATCTCTTTACTATAAAAATATAACAAAGCTCTGACACCACTCAACAAAATATCAAATAACAATTACGGGAATCAAACAATTAATGCAGTCAACAGTTAATGAAGTCAAACAATTAATGGAAGTCAACGACTGATAGAATCAAACAATAAAACAAGAGTCAGCAATTAATGGATCAAACAATGAACGAATGTTTTCCCGGCGGTAACTTGAGAGTGGTCCGGAACAGGCTTCCTCCTCGAGCAGACAAACACCGGCACACAGATGGTGGAAGGGCTGGCGTCGTGGCAGCTGCGGTAGTGGTTGATATCAGAAAATTGACGGTCAGTAGGTGAAGGTCTGGAAAACAGCCCGCAGGTCAGGACCTTTGATGAGATCACAGCCAGAATTTGACGAACAGCGGGTAGTTAGATAGTGACTGTATGGCCCGGCTGGGATGAATCACCGGTGAGCACAGGTAGTCGCTGCCGTTCTCCTCTGCCAGCCCCCCAAGTGTTGGTCCACCAGCAAACGAGAGAGTTAGCAGCGGTAACGAGCAGGAAGATCGTTTCGCCATGCACAGCTCCCCAACAAAAAATTTACTGTAAGGTAGAGAGTAAAACTTAGATTAGTACACAAGCACAATCATCTTACAACAAATGTAAATACATATCAAAATAAGAAGGGTCACAAAAAAAGAATAGGCGGTAACGATGTAAAGCAATAAGGCCGTATAGGGGAACTGCACGTGGGATCCACTTCAGTCCGGGTTTAAGTTTGGGCCTATTTCCAGTCGTAGAGGATTCTTCTATCTCGTCAGGTGTTGGCAGCAACTGGCAACCGAGATCATCGGAGTCGGGCGCCCGAACTTCACAGGCACTCTAGCAGGGTAGTGCCTCGACTAACTCCAGCTTGGGAACGTCGTCAAGGACACAGGCAATGTGGGTCTTTTATATTGCCTTAACAAATTAGCTTGGTGTAATTTAGGCGTCTTAGAGGAAGGGGGTGAGAACGGTCCAACAAAATCTATGGCTACCCGAGAAGATGGTTCTGCAATGATGGGTAAGGGTTTAAGTGAAACAGAACGGACTCTACCCTTGGCGGACATACGAGGGCACTGATCACAACTACAAAAAGCTCTCATATCCGCTCCCATACCTGGCCAGTAAAACTGATCAGCAACCTTCCTATAAGTTTTCCTACGAGAACAGTGACTTACTAGAGGGCTCTTGTGAGCTACAGAGAGAATGTTACTACGACAAACAGCAGGGACAACAAGTAAAAACCGACCTACTTTGGCTGGTTGCTTGGATGACACACAAGACCTGTGTAACACCCCATTAATAGAAACAAACTTATAAACCGACCCATCTCTCACCTGATCCTCCTCCCCGGAAGTCACCTTCTCCCTTACCCGCTTCAGAGTGGCACACGAGTCTTGAAGCTTGGCGACCTCCCCGGGAGTCACAGTCAGTGGCAACAAATTCAGAAGAATCAGGGGATGCGGTCGTTTCACCTTCGCCGACCTTATCTCCACAGCTTGGACCCTTGCTGGAGGTGTGGTGGCGTGTGAGGGTGGCGAGGAGACGTCGGCAGGTGGCGAGTCGTCGTCAGGTGGCGTGGGGACCGGGGCTGGTGGCGAGGAGACTGGTGCTGGTGGCGAGGAAACTGGTGCTGGTAACGAGGAGAGTTTTAAAAGTTCCTGGTCGTTAGGGTCACGAACACCGGGAACATTACCAATGAGGACACTAGCAAATTTAATGGGAGCTCTTAACACATTAGACCAACCAGTGAAATAGGGGCAACGCAGGTAGCACCTAACAACAGGGAACTGGTCAACACGACCTAAATAATGGGCGACCTTCGAGCAGCTGGAGATGTCAGCGTCAGGCAGGGCTCCTCAGAGACAATAATGCACGAGCAACCAGTGTCCCTGATGATAGTAGATGCCCAAGACCCATTTATTGTTCCGCTGACACAATAACGGGGGCAGCTCCTGTCTTCCAAACAGAATCCGACCTTGTTGCTGGGTTGATGAGTGTCAGCAGTCTTGAAGGCGAGGGGATTCCTGGGACAGCGAGAACGAATGTGCCCTTCTTCTCCGCAGCTGTGACACCGCACGGCTGGTGAACTACTCCTGTGTACTCCTGGGGATGGTTCCTCGGAGGACGGAGGCTTCGCAATCTTCACTATAAGAGGGGAAGACTTGGGGTAGGCGTTGCGAGCAGACGCCCAGTTGTCGGCAAGACGAACAGCTTCTCCAAGCGTCGCTGGTTGGTGTTTTTTGATGAAAATTCTCAAGTCTGGAGGAAGAGAAGACAAAAACTGATCTAATATTATGAAGTTAGAAAGAGACTTAAAGGTAAAGGTATATGTATATATATATATATATATATATATATATATATATATATATATATATATATATATATATATATATATATATATATATATATATATATATATATATATATATATATATATATATATATATATATATATGTATATATATATATATATATATATATATATATATATATATATATATATATATATATATATATATATATATATATATATATATATATATATATATATATATATATATATATATATATATGTAGGGGGCAGTGAAATTTTGCTCAAAGCTGCACTCTTCAGGCATTGTTCCTTATACATATCTAAGACTCCATGCCAAATTTGAAGCTGATATGTCGAGGTTTAGTCTGCCGCATTTTCTACTGAAATTTTTAAATTTACCTACAGTACTAGCCAAACAGCCGCTGTGGCGGTGCAATGTTCTGTTCAGTGTTTATCAACTTTTTGTTCATATCTCTTATTTCATTAAAGTTGTCTTGTTGCAGATGAGTATGGTGCTATGTCTATATTGATAATTCAGATGATTCAAGAGATATTCCTCTCGTCAATACTGATGTGTTTGTCCTGCATGTAAGGGGAAGACTCCCTACACTGGCTGCCGCTTGTGACCGATACTTGATTAGTGATTATGCTGGAGCTGCCATTGCTACTGCCACCTTAACTGACTATGGCATTATCACAAAGGATGACAAGAGTCAGGTTATTGGACCACATAAGCTGCGGGATGCGAGACAAAAATACCGATTTAAGAGGCAAGAAATTGAGATGGCTAGTTTAGATAATTTGACGTCACTCTATTTTGATGGTAAGAAGACCGCCACTCGTGTGATGATAAAGAATGAGAAGACCGAGAAATGGAGTTCGAGGATGATGGTGAAAGATCATTATGTCATCATGGTTGAGCCTGGCAATGAATATCTCACACATGTGACTCCCAAGACTGGACACGGAAAGCAAATTGCCAAAACTATTCACGAGTTTCTGGTGGAGAAAAATCTAACCCAGCAGCCCATTGTGTGTGTTGGTTGTGATGGAACCAATGTAAATGTAGGATCAGAAAATGGAGTCATTCATCATCTTGAAATGTTACTTGGTCACCCGCTCCATTATTTCATATGTCAACTTCACGGAAATGAGCTGCCTTTCCGCGCAGTTTTTTATCACTATGATGGTAAACCAAGTGGTCCTGAGCATTGGCGTGGTCCCATTGGAAAGCAGATCAAGGAGTCTTTGTCTGAGCTTCCAGTTGTCGCCTTCCAGCCAGTCAGTTTCCCTGATTTCCCTGTGTTTAATGATGAAGTGGAGAAAGATCTGTCCTGGGATCAGAAATACCTGTATAGGATTTGTAAAGGAGTTATCACAGGTGTTGTTGAAGATGACTTGGCTGCTATTGAGCCAGGTCCTCCCTGTGTGTCAAGGTGGAACACCTTATGGAGTAGAATCCTCAGGCTGTATGTAGCAACATCAAGACCCAGCCATGAGTTGAAAAGAATTGTCATTACAATAATAAAGTTCAGTGCTCCAATGTGGTTTTACATCAAGATACACCCTTACGTAACACACGGCTCAAGGAACGTATTCCAGTCCCTGCTATATATGAAACACCTGAATAGTGAGGAGGAGACGATAGTGAAGAAGGCTGTCCAGAGAAATGCATACTTCGCCCACACAGATCAACTTCTTCTTGGTATGTGTGCAGATGAGGACATGACTGTTAGAGAAAAAGCTGTCTCAATGATAAGAAAAATTAGAGAGGAGAATCAGCAAAAGGAAGAATGCACTGGCAGATCTGAAGAGGAGGAGGAAGATTCTGATGCTGCTGTTGACGAGAATTTGTTAAACTATACTGATGAGGAGGGTAAAGATGGAGATGGGAATGAGGATGTGCCTCCTGTAGTCAACATGAGAAAGGTGGTGACTCCGAAACTAAAGTGGCAAGCAAAAAACTATCATTCCATGATTAACTGGAGGAATGAACTCAAGACTGAGCCTCCTTACATTGCTTCTCTGTCAAATCTACAGGTTAATGACATTCTTGAGACACCATTAGTGGTGCCCAAGTGGCCAAACAGCACTCAGGCGGTCGAGAGAGGCATAAAAGTGATGACTGAAGCTTGCACTGAAGTGACGGGATACGAATCGAGAGATGGATATATTAGGCAAAGATTATTGTCTAGGAAAATGATGCCAAGGTTCCGCACAAAAAAGAATTTCAATATGAACTTGTAATGATTTTCTATACGGTGTACCTGTAAAATAACATGTGAATTAAATCGATGTCACCCATGTAAAATTTATCATTATCCTGGAAAACATTAAATGACACCTAATTTTTGGTATACACTAAAAGTTGACACAAAGTCGTTCGCGATGCGGCAGGGTAAGTATGCATGAAATGGCATGAAATTTTGCACAGGTGTTTGTTACAGCCATACAAACGATGCCTGAAAAGTGCAGCCTGCAACTCAAATAAAAGTGTTTTTTCCCTGCCCCCTAATTGTACAGTACTTTATCCACAGTTGTAGGACGTGGGAACTGTGCAACAGCTTCGACTTTGTCTTCAACTGTATGAATACAGTCACCGTCAACTACATGACCAAGGAATTGTATTCTGGATTTTCAAAATTCACATATAAAAAGTTTGACTTTAAGTCCTGCTGTAGAAAAATTCTGGAAAACTTCTTGGAGTTTGGCAATATTACTGTCTACATCCTTACTGACTACGATGATATCATCTAAGTAGGCACATACTGTGGTACTTATTAAACCAGCAAACGAAGTGTTGATCATCCTTTGAAAAGTCAGTGGGGCATTTCGGAGACCCAATGGCATCCGTAAAAATTAAAAATGGCCCAAAGGAGTGCTAAAAGCAGTAATCTCACGAGATTTCTCGTCAAGAGAAATTTGCCAATATCCGCTAAGCAGATCAAGGTTGCTAAACACAGCGTTATCCTTACCTAAAGATTGCAAAATATCACTCAGGACAAGCATTGGATACCTATCCGGGATAGTATTTTCATTGACGTGCCTAAAATCAATAACTGGGCGCCAACCTCCATCCTTCTTATGGACTAAAAACAGTGGGCTATTGAAAGGAGACTTTGAATGTGTGATAACTTCATTCTCTACCATATCTTGAACCATATCTTGCAGTAATGCTCGCTGGCTATGTGGTAGTCTATAAGCTGGTATGTAAATCGGGTTTGTGTTCAGTTTTAAAGATATGTGATGTAAAGTTAAATTTGTTTGCCCGAGTTGTTCCCCTGGTAAGACTACAATGTTGCTGTAGTCGGCAAGAAACTCTAAGAGTCTAGAAGAGTCTAATCTTGCCTTGAGGGTGATCAATTACCTTAACATGTTGTGCTATTTGCTCTATCCTTTCCTGTCTGGTTTGTGTAAGCGTATGTGAAACACTACCAATTGGGAATTGCGTAGGCTGTAGAGCAACATTATTATGATAAACTAGAAAATCACACAAGTAACATCCCTCTTTCAATATTCTGAGAGCGCCTGCTCTGTTGAGAACGAGGACATCTGTTAAACCACCAGGACGAATCGTACTCAATGTAGATTCGCATGATAGGCCTTTAACTCTGCACGTTTCCGTAAGACAGACTACGTCAGTCCCAGTGTACATGTCAGGTAACTTAACAGTGGCGCTGGTGATTTCCTCATTCTGAAAATGGAGAGTACCTCTTAAGACTGCAGGTACTACCATCCAACTTTTGCTGTTTTAATTACGCTGGGTAAATGAGTCTGTGGGGTCTGGGACTCGCTTGGACTCGGTGCCCATCTTCCTCGTAGTAGAAGAGTTGGACAAAACATTCACCGTTGCAGAGAGCAATGGTACAGATAGGTAACACCACTAACAGTAATAGTATGTTGGTTTCGCTGGACATCTATCATGTTGAACAATGTTAGAATTGTTAGATGACATGCCTGAACTAGCCATGGTTAGTGTGTTGTTAGACAACTGATATATAACTGGAGGATTAATGGTTGCGGGATGTAAAGGAGGAAACTCAGACACACTGTGTTTCTTTGTAGGACGAGAGGGAACTTGCCCGTGATAAAGTATGGTGTCCTACATGAAATCTGACCTTAGTTTAATACGGTGTAAATCGTCAAATGATTGATCAATAAATTGTTCACAACTCTCAATTAAAGTGTGTCGCTTTGAATGCGCCTGTGTTCCTTGCAAATCTATCCGAGGTTAAGTGTCAACGCAGCGCAAGTAGCTAGCACTGTGTCAGACAGGACTGTGTTTTCTGAGTGTGCAGAGTCACTATGATAATGTTCCGCCAAATCCGTAATGTCTGAAAACTATCCATAAATGCCAAAAAAAAAAAAAAAATTAAATTACTCCAAACAATAACCTTGCCCATCCATTTACAGTAAATGATTTAAATTATAAGTAAAGTAATTAAAGTATCAGTAAATGAGAAAAATAATAGCGGGATTAAAATACTTCAGTATATATATATATATATATATATATATATATATATATATATATATATATATATATATATATATATATATATATATATATATATATATATATATATATATATATATATATGCAAATAAATCACTAGGTGCGCGTGATCCAGGTATATGCTGATAACTACGAGAAAAAAACACGCAGTTCCCAAGCAATGTAATTTCACATCTTCGAGGGTGTTTATATATACTATATATATATATATATATATATATATATATATATATATATATATATATATATATATATATATATATATATATATATATATATATATATATATATATATATATATATTTCATGTAGATCCACAATGAAAACGTGGATAAGATAAGTCTCAATAAAATCACACTGGAAAAGGGAAACAACGGAGCACCATAGCTTCCGTCTTTATTCAAGACATCTTCAGAGGCTACTGTTGCCTCTGAAGATGTCTTGAGTACAGACTCAGTCTGTACTCACCCCTGAAGATGTGAATTACACGAAAGCGCTTGGGAACTTCGTGTTTTCTTTTTCCTTGTGATTATCAGCATATACCTGGATCACGCGCACCTACAGTCATTTACTTGCATAAATATATATATATATATATATATATATATATATATATATATATATATATATATATATATATATATATATATATATATATATATATATATGACCTCACTAGGGGAAAGGTCACAGCTGCTTAGCTCTGCTCCCGGGGATAATTATCAGATATGGCTAGTGTTACTGGTGAACGGGGTTACACCCTCCTGTGGGCCGAGTTACAGAATACCAAGGAAAAAAACCTGAAATTAGAGTTAGAAAAGTTTAAATTAAAATAAGAGATAGCAAGGATGAAAGAAGAAACGAGACAAGGAAAGCCGGTGAATGACGATAACTCTGGGGAATGGAAGGTTGTGAGGAGAGGGACGACCAAACTGGTGGTGAAGAAACACACCAAGGATATGACAACAACGACAACAACAGCTAAGTGTACCAACTCGTTTAGTCCCTTGATAGACGAATTGGACGTTAGTACAGTCAGGGACAGGGCTGACAAGGAAGGTATAAAAACTTTAATTGTTGGTGACTCACAGGTAAGGTACCTGGACAGGGCCTTTTGTGGTAAAAATAAAAATATGATGAGGGTGTGTTTGCCAGGGGCTGGGGTGGGGGATATAGTTGACAGGATGGACAATATCTTGTCTGGTAATAGGAACAAACCCATTATCTGCCTCAGTGCAGGAGGCAATGATATTGGCCGGTGTAGGAGTGAAGAGCTTCTTGATAAGTTCAAGACAGCTATAGATCGTATTAGGACTAAGGGAGGGATCCCTATCATATGCTGTATCGTGCCTAGAAGGAGAGTTAGCAATGAATGGTTGTCAAGGGCAGTTGGTGTCAATGGCCGTCTTGACGGATATTGCAAGTCAATATCAGTCCCACTCATTGACAACTGGGACAACTTCTACGGCAGAAGGGACCTTTATGCTAGGGATGGGGTGCACCTGCCTCGGGAGGGGGTAGCAACCCTGGCTGGGTCTCTAGAGGGGGCAGTTCAAACGATATCGAAGTCTTTAAACTGCTAGGGGAACATATGGGCACGGGGGTGGAGGAGACTGCAGTGGGAGCGGGTAAACAAAGTGAAAGATTATAGGGAAATAGTGTTAGGAATGATGACAAAACTAAATTAGACAGGGAGTTTAAACCTAAACGCAGCAAAGGGAGGACTCAGAGCACGACTAACCTAAATGTCTACTACGCAAACAGTAGAAGTATGAGAAACAAAATAGATGATATTAGGGCCTTGGAATGTACCGAATAAATCGATTTAATAGCATTCACTGAAACATGGATCAACCTAGACTCACGTGAGTTACCGGTCGAATACCAAATGCGGATTACAGATTGTTCCATACTGATAGGCCGTCCAGGAAAGGAGGCGGAGTAGCCATCTATGTCAGGGATAATCTGAAGTACGAAATAAATAAGGAAATAAAAACTGAGCGGAAACCAGAAACAATGTGGATAGAATTAATCGACGGTAAGGAAAAATTAATCATAGGAGTAATATATAGACCTCCCAATCTTGATAGAGTTAATGAGCGACTTATCTGGGATGAAATGCGAAGGGCTTCCATACACAACAAAGTCTGTATAGTAGGCGATTTTAACCTTGGCCAAATAGATCGGACTGACCTTACCGGTAACTCAGCATCAGAGGATTTCCTCGAAACGATCCAGGACTGTTTCCTAAGTCAACATATAACCGAACCCAACCCGGGGTAATAATATACTCGATTTAGTTCTGTCGAACAGAGAAAACCTCATTAGCAGTGTCGAGGTAGGGAACGAACTTGCAAACAGCGATCACAAAGAAATTAGATTCCAGTTAGATTTTCAGGTCAGACGTAAAGGGAATTCCATTAAAGTCCCAGATTTCAGAAGGGCAAACTTTGATAGTTTAAAGAGGCAGCTGGGAGAGGGGGTGTCACGCTTGGATGTGAACCTGACAGATAACACCGACCTGATAACGAGATCTGAGATTGCTGAGTTCCACGACAATTTGAATAACAAGTTACTTAATGCACAAAGGCAGAACATACCATACAAAAAATTCAGATCAGACAACAATGACCCTAAATGGATAAATAATTATTTAAAGAACATTATTGGCCAAAGGAAGGCTATAGGTAGAAGGATAAATCGTGGCGAATTTTACCTTCGGGAGTATTATAAGGTGTTGGCCGGTAGGGTTAAGACCGAGATAAGAAAAGCCAAGAGGAACTATGAACTGAAGGTAGCAGGGGAGGCGAAAACAAACCCCAAAGGATTCTACCAAAGGTATCAAACTAAAGCACAAGATAAGATTGGACCAATACGTTCAGATACCGGCGAGCTAACAGATAACGATGGAGAAATGAGCAATAATCTAAATAAATATATTTCAACAGTTTTCACCACCGAAAATTTAAACATGATACCCGAGGCACCGACTCTATTCAGAGATAGTGAAGAAAACAAATTAAGTGAGATAGTAGTGACTAGTAACAATGTTAATAAGCAAATAGACAAACTGAAGCCTAATAAGTCACCTGGTCCCGATGCCTAAACATTACTGAGAAATTTTTTTATAGAACTGATCCCAAGCCCACCCATGACCATAAGAATATCTTAATATTACCATTCCACAAAAATTTCTCACACATTCCTTTACAACTAAAAACCTGGAACGTCAATGTGGCATTTAAGAACTCATGCACTGTTAAACAAATGTTAATCAAGAACTCCCCCAACAACTCAATTGGTTGCATTTATAAAGTTCCTTGCAAGGAATGTAATATGTTTTACTTAGGCCAGACAGGTAAAGATCTTGTAACTAGACTTTAACAACATAAATATAGTGTTAGGACAGGCCAGGAATTCAATGCTCTGTTTGTTCAATTGAGGGATAACAAGCATCGCATTGGCTGGGATAATGCCTCCTCAATATTACCTTGTAATTCAATTGACAGTAGGAACATCATAGAATCTAGTCTCATTAAACATACCGAAGCATTCAACATGAATTTGAGTCATGGCATGTACAAACTGGACAATTTTGTAATTAAGAAGATTTGTAACCAGGTGAGAAGGTTGGGTCACCTTGCCCTCTGACCTGACTACCGACCGTTGCGGTGCTATTTAAAGATTAGTAGGGTCATTACCGAATACCTGACCACTGTGGGCCTGGTCTCACCCTCCTCTGTATATATACACCTTGTTTTGTACTTCTCTTTAGTCTGTACTCACCCCTGAAGATGTGAATTACACGAAAGCGCTTGGGAACTTCGTGTTTTCTTCTTTCCTTGTGGTTATCAGCATATATATCATATATATATATATATATATATATATATATATATATATATATATATATATATATATATATATATATATATATATATATATATATATATATATATATATATATATATATATATATATATATATATATATATATATATATGTGTATAACGGATCAGAAATCTCTCACTTGGGGTTTTTTATTATAGTGGATGGTAATGCAGTGGAACCACCCCTTTGAGAAAAACCTGAACCAGCACAGACACAATTAATTTAAAAAATATTCTCCGTGACCCGTGGAAGGATAGCACCTGTGATTGGGGTGAATGAGACGCACTGTAAAATTTGACACTTCTATTCCCTCCAACACTGCAACCACAATCAATAATGGTACACCAACATTTGCGCACCTCTTAGCCTGGCTTAAAACACTACACTGGGAAACAAAGGTTACACATGATATCAAAAATAGATAGAAATATTAAATGCCTTATGAGAAACTACTACGGTAACAGTGCTACTTACAACAGAATGAGGAGCTCATCTGAAAAAAGTTCCTCGTTATCTCACATCCCTTAGCGACACATAAACATTAGAAATACATAGTATCAAAAGTATTTAAGGAATATTAACTACACCCAACAAGACAATATCAGTCACTGAGAAATAGTATCAAAACATTAGGACATGTTACCTACACACATGAACAGGCCTTAAGGGCATTCAACAGGATAATATCATTCACTGAGAAATAGTACCAACATTATTATGAAATTATTAACTCCACCATGAACATACCTTAAGGGCATTCAACAAAATAATATCAGTCACTGAGAAATGGTATCAAAATATGAAGAAATTATTCACTACACACATAGATCAATCATAGCCTGTCTGGGATGACCCACAACTACTACAATTGCTACCTGACCCAGCTTGGAGAAGGACGTGCTCCCAAGTTCTCCCGTAGTGACCAAGGAAAATGGCCGCCTTGGATCGTTGTGTCTTGGGGGAAGAGGAGAGTAGTGTGGGGAAAGACGACCTCTTGGCCACTCTACTAAGGCAGCTGGGGCAGTTGAGGAGTGAGGTTGACACTCTAAAGGGGGAAAATTAAGCCCTCAGGACCGAACTCCTTCAGGTAGGTGTCCTGCCAAGCAGGACACCTGCGAAGGAGGAGCAGGCGTGGAGAGTGGTTGTCTCCAAGGGGACTACAGTAGGGTCAGGCTCAGGAAAGCTGACCAGGGTGTGGAATGTAGGAACCCCTACCAGGTGCTGGAGGAAGCTGGCGAGGAAGAGAAGAGGCAGGAAAGTGTGGTGCAGGTAGAGGAAAGGGCAGTTGTACAAACCCGGCCCAGAGGTAAGGTCGTGGTAGTTGGGGACAGCCAGGTGAGGTTCTTAGATAGGACTTTTTGAACAAGAGATAGGAAACGTAGGACTAGGGTGTGTTTTCCTGGGGCTGGGATAGGGCATGTAGCTGAGAGGTTAGACAGGGTTTTGTCAGGGGAGGGTACCAATCCTGTAGTGTGTCTTAGTGTGGGAGGAAACGACATAAGAAAGGTTAGGAGTGAGGAACTTTTCAAGAGTTATAGGTGTGGTGTGGTGGATGTAATCCTAGACAAGGTTCTTGAAACTCCAGGGCACGAGCAGTAGGTATATTCAATAAGTGTACAAGGCTGGGCGTGATAGCCAACCGATACAGGAGCGGTTACTAGGGACCCCGGACCGTAGGTAGGCCGAGGCCGATCTGAGGGAAATTAGCTAGCCAGGCAAGGGGAGTTGCTAGACATTCCTAGGACAATAAATGAGGTCTTCTAATTACTCGACTAGCGCGGTACAGACATAGTACATCGGGACATAGTAAATGAACATAGGCATTAGACATAAGCATGGACATCAGACATGCTATAATAATATGTAGTAATACAGACATGTGAATAAATGGTACAATGAATGGTAACAAGAGTCCTGGTGTCAGGCGTGTTCACATATCTTGGTATGTACATATCTATACACCTCCCTCCCCCTTTACGCTCGTAGTGCAATCTCGAGCGGCTACGGACTCTTTTTCCATGAGTCGGGGGGAGCGGCGAGGGACAATGGGAGGATCAACTGACGACCTTCGTTCCTGGTCTGGGCAAGGGGACACAGGGGACGGGGAGGAAGGTTCGTCACTAGAGGATGGCACTGGGCGGAGGTGGCGTCTGTTTCGCCACCACACACGACCACTGGGGAGGCGGACTTGGTACGAACGAGACTCGCCACGGCCCATGACGACCCCGACCTTGTCCCAGCGGTGTGACGTCGGGTCCTGGATTCGTACTTGCTGGCCGACGGCCAACCTGGGAAGGGGGCGGGCTTGGGCGTCATAGTGGCTTGTCACTTGGGCCATCCGGGCAGCCTCACGGCGGTCACACTCGTCCGCCTTGATCTGCCATTCATCTAAGAAGGACTGGGGGTGGGCAGGCACACAAGTACGAAGGGGGCGGCCATACAACACCTGGGCAGGAGAGCGTCCGGCAGGGGTAGGGGTGTTACGGAGTTCCAGTAGGCCCCTGTCGAACTCCTCGCAGTCCAGGTTCCCCGTCGGTGCTGTCTTGAGGATGAGGTATTTTACGGACTTTACCGCTGCCTCGGCGTGGCCATTCGCCTGCGGGTAATGAGGGGAGGTGACGATGTGGTGGACGCCCCAGCGTTCGGCGAAGCTCTTGAACTCGTGGCTATTGAACGGGGGCCCACCGTCGGTTCGGAGGCGGAGAGGCACTCCGACTTCCCGGAAGAAGCAACAAAACATCCGGATGACCCTGGAAGAGGTGGTGTCCCGACCACAGGGAACTACCACGGGCCATCCAGAGAGCCTGTCGGCGACCACCAGGAAAGACTTTCCGGCCACATTAAAGAAGTCGGCGGACACGGACTCAAAGGGCCGCTTTGGGAGGTCATTGCACAGGTACGGCTCTTGTTGCTGGCTGGGTTGGAGTTGCTGGCAAGGCTCACAGGCCTCAACCGTGCTCTTAATATCGGCGTCAATACCAGGCCAGAAGACGGTCTGACGGGCTCTGCGCCTGGTGGCTTCAACGCCGCGGTGGCTGTCATGGAGGCGGGATAAGGTGCGCCGGCGGAGGGCAGCGGGAACGACGATCCTGGGGCCGTACAACACCAGCTCTCCGTCCGCATAGAGGCTATCCCTTAGCTTCCAGAAGGGGAGGGCGGAGGCGTGAATGTCGTAGCGGTTGGTGGGGAATCCAGCGGAGACGTAGTCGAGGAGTTGGACGTATGCCGGGTCTTGAGCGGCGGCGATGCGAAGCTCCTGGAGAGTCCTATCGTCTTCGATGGAGGGCGTCGTCGTCGTCTTGTCAGCAAGAGAAGTGGCTGTGTGTGTCACTAAAGACCGAACGTGAGCAGCGGCCGTGGTACAGTCGACTTCATCTTCAGGTGTGGGGCGACTAACAGGGGCTCGGGAGAGGGCGTCCAGGTGTGTTGGTCCAATCACCGTGATGTCCGCGCCCGTGTCAGGTATCATCAGGAGGTTGGAAGAGTTGGTACCGTAGGACAGACGAACATTGACGGGCTTGGGGGACCTGTCACTCGAGGTATCATCCACGCGTCGGCATCCTTTGTTATTCTTGGGAGACGGTGGTGTGGACGTTCTGTCGGGCTGTGAAGAGACGTTTTGACCTGGAGATGGAGGCTTCTTGGTGGACCTGCAACACTTGGCGAAGTGTCCTTGCTTGTTGCAAGCGTTGCATGAGGCCTTGTTGGCAGGACATCGAGGTGTGCGGGGCCAATGGCCTTGAAACCCACAGTTTCGACATGTACTATCAGCCGCAGGGCACTTTCCTGGACCATGCTGGCGCTGACAGTTTCTGCAGGATTCGGGAGAAGAAACTGGTGACTGTGACGGGGGCTGTGGAGAGGACGCCGTCTGCATCTGGCGTTGATTCCTCTTGTAGGTGGAGACGGCGTGGACTTGAGATGGCGATGAGTGTATAGCTGAGGCAGCCTCTCTTGTGGCCTCATACGACCTGCAACAGGTGACGAAGTCGGTGAGGGAAGAGGCGGCGTCGAGGGTGAGGAGTTTCTGAAGCAGGTCCTCGTCACGTACACCCATCAGCAAGATCATCTTGAGCTGGATCTCAGCACAGGTTACAGGATCGCCTGTACATAGGTCCACCTCGGCTGCTAGGTCCTTAAGTCGTGCATAGAAGTCTGAGAATGATTCCCCAGAAGCTTGTTTGCAGGATAGCAGTTCCCTACGACGCAAAGCTTCATTGCGGAGGCCACGGAAATGACTCTGCAAGGCGTTTAAAACCTCTGTCACTGACCTGGGGGAGTCAGGGGGGATGGCTAGCGTGTGCTCTAGGAGGCGTTGAACATCGAGGGAAATGCACGATCTTAATTGGATGAGTTGTTTATGAGGGGGCATTCGGTAGAGGTCAGACATAACAGCAAAGTCTTCGAAACGACGTCGCCATTGACGGTATACTTGATATGTTGCATCAGATTGAAGAGGTGGGGGACTGGGAACTGAAGACTTGCTGTGCAGGGGTGTACTCGAGACGGCAGGCGGTGGAGGAGGCACGGAGAGGTCGACGAGAGTTGAGACTGGAACAGGTGGTTGAGAAGACACTGAGGCATACCTAGGGGAGATAGGTGACGTGTGAGGAGGCGTTGTCTGAAGGATAGATGAAGAGGCTGAAGCTGGCGAGTTGGTTGTGGCAGCTGGTGAAGTCGTCCTCGTTGCCAGCAATTCCAATAGGTCCAGGAATTTGCGGTTATCAGCTTGGTGTTGTTGTTGAAGTTGAAGGCGGTAAGCTGATTCCTCTGACTGTCTTGACAATTCCTCTTGACGTCGTTTTTCCTCCTCTAATTGACGTCTTTGGGCTTCCTTCTCTTGAGAAACTTGTAGGAAGTGGATTAACTGACGTATATCCTGGCTCCCATCCTTTGAATTTGGCGCGCCCGGCGTGTGAGGCGTGAGGGGGGGTGGGAGGGTCTGTGAGGCGTCGTCTTCCTCATAATCCTCATATAAATTTCCCAGCAAATCGTCGTGGTCAGACATCTCGTGCTTGGTATTGTTGCGATGGGAAAGACAAGGAGAATAAGGTGAAGTGCTATATTTTCGCCAATGGATTTGCTTAAGTGCAGGAACTGGCTGGCAAGTAAAAGAGTACTGACTGTAATATTTGTGAAGTGAGAGGAGGCGGCTAGCGGCGGTGTATTCCTCCGCGCGCCCGGGCGAGATGCTGGTTCAGTGGGAGGGGACGCGGGCAGTGGCTTGCGAGCCTCCGTGGATGGGGGGTGTATGCCGGAAGTGCTGTCTTGGAAACTGGGCTGAAGGCGTGTCTGCTACCTGTAGGGCCGCAGAAACATAGCAAAGAGACATGAAAGGCACTGCACTTCACTTAGGGCACTTCACAAGGTCACAAAGCACTTTAAATCCAGGGGCACTGTGGAGTATATCTTCTGGGCGGGAAACACGAGGCCGGAAACAGACGGGGCCGGCTCTTGAGGCTTGTAAACTGTCGTGTTGGAGCTACTCAAACTGCGCCATGTGGTGTGGTGGATGTAATCCTAGACAAGGTTCTTGAAACTCCAGGGCACGAGCAGTAGGTATATTCAATAAGTGTACAAGGCTGGGCGTGATAGCCAACCGATACAGGAGCGGTTACTAGGGACCCCGGACCGTAGGTAGGCCGAGGCCGATCTGAGGGAAATTAGCTAGCCAGGCAAGGGGAGTTGCTAGACATTCCTAGGACAATAAATGAGGTCTTCTAATTACTCGACTAGCGCGGTACAGACATAGTACATCGGGACATAGTAAATGAACATAGGCATTAGACATAAGCATGGACATCAGACATGCTATAATAATATGTAGTAATACAGACATGTGAATAAATGGTACAATGAATGGTAACAAGAGTCCTGGTGTCAGGCGTGTTCACATATCTTGGTATGTACATATCTATACAATAGGGAGGCGCTGGGGAAGATTAGAGATAGGGGAGGGATCCCGATAGTATATGCTGTCTTGGCTAGAAGAGGAGTTGGTCGTGAATGGCTGTCCAGGGCAATTGCTATAAATTGCCGACTGGAAAAACATTGTGCAAACAATAGTTGGGCATTCATTGATAGCTGGCAACGATTCTATGGCAACGACTACCTGTACAGTCGTGACGGAGTACACTTGTCTCGTGCGGGGGTAAAGACGTTGTCTGCAACCCTGGAGCGTGAAATTGTCACTCCAAAGTGGGGGTTTCGCCGGTAGAGAGAGGTCGGGGAAAGTGGGAGTCAAAAAACAAGCAGGTCCTGGGAAGTAAAATTAGTTACTCAGGACAAGGGGTAAAACAGGACCAGGGAAGGGTAGGTTTAAATGTATACTATACAAACAGTAGGAGCGTTAGAAATAAAATAGACTTGCTGAGAGCGGTTGTATGTACCGAGAATGTAGACGTCAAAGCAATCAACGAAACTTGGATGAATCTGGCGAGCAGACATTATTTATCAGAGTACCACATAGAAGGGCACAACCTTTTTCACAAGGACAGGGAAGGTAGGAAGGGGGGAGGGGTCACACTCTTCGTCAAGGATACGTTAAAATGTTGTATTAATAATTCAATAAAGGGTGAAATGGGAACCGAGTCTGTATGGGTAGAAATCACGGAAGGAAGAGAAAAACTAATTATGGGAGTGATTTACAGGCCCGCAAGTCCGGGCAAAGAAGCAGCTCAGCCCATATGGCAGGAAATGAGTAGGGCAGCAAAATATAACATCCTATGCATTATGGGGGATTTCAACTTCAGAAATATTGACTGGGACAACATTGTAGGTGACTATGAATCTGAAGACTTCCTAGACGCAGTACAGGACAATTTTTTGAAACAACTAATTACAAAAAATACTAGAGGTGACAATATATTAGACCTAGTATTAACAAATAAAGAAAATATTATCAGAGATATCACAGTAGTGGAAGAATTAGGTAACAGTGATCACAGAGAAATCAGGTTCACCCAAAATTGGGAAACAAACAACAATGACAATATGGTCAGAGTCCCAAACTTTCGGTTGGCGGATTATCAGGGATTAAGAAGATACCTAGGTGAGGTCACCTGGGAACAGTCACGTCAGTCCCCAGTAGGAAGGGGTGAGGTCATAGATGACACAACAATCGATCATGACTATAATATATTCACTAGTATACTACATAAAGCGCAAGAACAAAATATACCATACAGAAAAATTAGGTCAAATTTGAATGAGCCAAGTTGGATGACCAGAAAACTTAAACATGACATCAGAATAAAGAAAGGAATTTATAAGAAATTAAAAGGAGGGGAGGAGCAACTCAGAAATAGGTATAATGAACTATCTAGGAATGTTAAGAAAAATGTAAGGAAAGCAAAGAATCCAAGGCGAATCCCAAGGGATTTTTCCAGGTATATAGAACAAAAGTCAAGGACAAAGTTGGGCCTTTAATGTCAGGGAGGGGAGAAGTGATAAATGGCAGTGAAGAAATAAGCAAAGCATTGAACAACTACTTCTTATCAGTTTTCACAGAAGAAATTCGCAAGGAAATTCCAGAGGTGGAACTGATATTTAGGGGAAAGGAAGAAGAGAAATTAAAGAATATCACTATCAGAAAAGAGGATGTTCTTAAGAGGATAAATAAACTAAAGAAGACAAAATCCCCAGGGCCGGATAAAATTTTTCCTCGAGTCTTGAAAGAGTGTAGGTAACAGATTAGCGGACCCCTTGTAAATTTATTTACAAAATCATTTGACACGGGAGTTGTGCCAGACTTGTGGAAACAGGCAAATGTAGTACCCATATTCAAAAAGGGAAACAGAGCATCAGCGTCAAATTACCGGCCGATCAGTTTGACGTCAGTAGTGGGGAAATTTCTTTAATCAATTATAGCAGATAGCATCCGATCGCATTTAGAGAAAAGCAAATTAATCTACGTCTCTCAACATGAGTTTACAAAGGGAAAATTTTGTTTAACAAATCTGCTGACGTTTTTTAGGAAAGTCTTCGAGGTAGTAGATAATGACGAAAATTACGATGTTATTTACTTAGACTTTAGCAAAGCATTTGACAGAGTACCGCATCAGAGGCTTCTCAGAAAAATTAAGGCTCATGGTATCGAAGGGAAAGTTTTAAATTGGATAAAATAATGGCTCACCGATAGAACACAGAGGGTCAGCGTTGATGGTGTAAAATCTGAGTGGGGCCGTGTAACTAGTGGGGTTCCCCAGGGGTCAGTACTAGGCCCACTCTTGTTCATAATCTACATAAACGATCTAGATACTGGGATCAGCAGTGACATAAGCAAGTTTGCGGATGACACCAAAATAGGGCGGCAGATTAATTCAGGGCAGGATGCAAATGCATTACAGGAGGATCTAAATAAACTGCAGGGGTGGTCTGAAAATAGCAAATAGAAATTCCAACACCAGCAAGTGCAGCGTACTTAATATTGGAAGAACAAATACTGTCAATGTATACAGCCTAAACAACATCAACCTAGAGAAGTCGACTTGTGAAAGAGACCTAGGGGTACTTGTAAGCCCGGACCTACGGCCTAGAAAACAGTGCGTTAATGTTCGAAATAAGGCAAACAGAGTATTGGGTTTTATATCTAGAAGTGTAAGTAATAAGAGTGCAGAGGTCTTATTGCAACAATATCTTGCGCTAGTCAGGCCGCACCTCGATTATGCAGTTCAGTTCTGGTGCCCTTATTATAGAATGTCGGTGCAGCATAGAATGACGAAAGTGATTCCGGGACTTAGAAACCTTCCATATCAGGATAGGTTAAAGAAACTTAACTTGCATTCCCTAGCAAGACGAAGAGTGCGGGGAGATATGATAGAAGTATTCAAGTGGGTGAAAGGAATCAATAAAGGTGATATTGATAAAGTTCTTATAATATCCGTGCAGGATAGGACTCGAAACAACGGATTTAAGTTGGATAAGTTTAGGTTTAGGAGGGAGATAGGAAGGAACTGGTTCACAAATAGGGTGGTGGACGAGTGGAACAAGCTTAGCAACTATGTACTAAGTGCTGGAACACTGGAAAGTTTCGAAAGGAGACTGGATAGATTCATGGATGATAGAGAGTGGTAGTAACTCTCGACAGGAGTTGCCATGCACAGGCCAACCGGCCTATTGCAGACTCCTTATTTTCTTATGTTCTTATGTACAATCCTAACTGCCCAATAACCCGAAGGGTGTAACTACTAGCCTGCCAAGGAGGCCGGCATTTACAAGAAATCCGAGAAAATTACTCATGCTGTTTTTTTGTCAGTATTTTCTCTAGATCTCAGGAGTCATGAATGTTTTTCTCCACCAATACCCGTAAAACATGCTTCTTAATCTCACCCATAGGTTCCGAATGCACCCGTATTTGTAAGACACTAACAAGCCCTTCACAACTTTGGATAGGAATTCTTACGCCTCACGTGTGAAAATCAACCATGAGGAGCGCTGTTTTCACACCTGGACTTGGGAAATTCTAAACACACCTTACCACCATTTCCCGTAACATGCATCACACAAGCTCAGAACACACCCATACTGGGGAGATAAAATGTTCATTCACTCAAGACTGCCTCAGTTTACACTCAGTATATCCATGAACCGGAAGAGAGCAACTGCCAGCCGATAAAACTCTGTCCAGCTGAGGAAAAGGTTCTATTTCCCGGTCCTGTAACGAAATTTTCTGACTGACCGAAGACAGGTGGTGTTGTGAAACCAAGTGGGAAGAACTGATCAACCAATGCTGGTGCTGGTCCCACATAGTTAGCTGTCAGCGGCCCTCTTTCACTTCGGGAAGTCCCAGCTAAAACTCGCTAACCGGTGACAAAACTGCTCGGATCGTTCCAATCGCGTCAATCGCCAAACATACATCGTCAATCAGCAGTCATCAAATCGTCAATGAAGTGGGTTCTGCCAAAACCCTGCAATACACTCTCTGTTGGCTAGTGTTAACTTCTTCTCTGCCCTATCTAAACCCTGTCTGAGATCGAATAAACTTACTTGCAACACTGATGAAACTGTGCACGCAACGAGACCAGGCCACGTGATTGTTTTTCCTGGGCGAACGCACAGACCGTCCTGTCTGTCCGAACCCTACTGTGTGACTGAGGACCAGCCAGGCTTGTGATCGCCCAAGGCGTACGCTTGGGCCTAGTAACATATTTACCCTCATAACTAATAGCTTTGTTGGGACGTACGTAACATTTTTAGACAGAAACGATCTAAAATAATTTTAAATTTAATAAATGGCATTTAATTTCATGATTCGCGTCCATATTAATTCGCTAGAGTACATTTATTATCATATAGGCCTAATTCCAAGAGCTCTCACTGTTTGGGAGCACTGTTGGCTCCCAGTTAACCTGTCACGTGGCTTAGGATGACTCAGGGTATCGACATATTGGTTATTTACGTACTAACGTCTCTAAATATCACACCGAAATTTCTGAATATAACATATATATATATATATATATATATATATATATATATATATATATATATATATATATATATATATATATATATATATATATATATATATATATATATATATATATAATAAACGACCTCACCAGCAAGGAATCGAACCCTCGACCTACTGGGTGGGACAAGGGAACGCTTACCGGATAGGCCACAAGGACACTAAAAGCAGTTCTAGACTCTGTTATATTTCACACAAAGCCTGTTCATCGAGCTGATGGCGCCGTGAACCTCATTGGGAACTGAGTTAGTAGCGTTCTAATCCCATCCAGTAGGTCAATTCATATATATATTCAAAGTCACTTGTTATATGAACAAATAGAAGTATATATATATATATATATATATATATATATATATATATATATATATATATATATATATATATATATATATATAAATATATTTTTATATATATACAGTAACCACAAGGAAAGAAAAACACGAAGTTCCCCATGACTCTTTTGTGTAATTCTATCTTCAGAGAGTTGAGTACAAACTAAGGAGAAACAAACAGGGGTATATATGTACAGAGGAGGGTGAGATCAGGTCACAATAACATGAGTCTAAAATTATTAGGTAATGACCTACTAATCTTTAAATACTTCCTGTAGAGGTCGGTAAGTCAAGGTCAGAGGATAACAAGCATTGCATTGACTGGGATAATGCCTCCTCAGTATTACCTTGTAATTCAATTGACAGTAGGAACATCATAGACTCTAGTCTCATTAAACATACTGAAGCATTCAACATGAATTTGAGTAATGGCATGTACAAACTGGACAATTTTGTAATTAAGAAGATTTGTAACCAGGTGAGAAGGTTGGGTCACCTTGTTTTGTACTTCTCCTTAGTGTGTACTCACCCCTGAAGATGTGAATTACACGAAAGCGCTTGGGAACTTCGTGTTTTCTTTTTTCCTTCTGGTTATCAGCATATACCTAGATCACGCGCACCTACAGTGATTTATTTACATAAATGGATTCCACGCGCCACTTCTTCTACTTCTCTACAAGCTGTCCTGGACTGTCTCCTTTCGTTACTGAATACTCCTCTTCGATGATCAAGGCCCACAAATTGAAAATACGTTTGAAATTTCTCCAGACATGCCTTAGTGAAAAACTTATGCCTAGATCAATCCTCCCACAACGTGTCCTGAAAATGTCTGACCGCCCCTTTGATGAGTTCCAAGAAATCATCCTTAAGAAACATTTTGAAATAAAGAAAATTGAAGTGGATGAAGCTTTCCGTATTGTAAGACAAAAAAAGCGTGTTTTTAATATGACCATACCGAGTTATTGGAAAAAGTTCATGCTGGATTACTGTTTTGATGACCTGAGACATGACCGTTCTGATCTTCAAGCTAAGATAGACCACAAATTGGCACTACTTATCAGAAATAGTGATTGGACTAATCATGCCAATCACAACTGTGTAGTGAATCTCTCCTCTAAACAACTAGACAATGATACGTTGTGTGCCCTCGGCTATGGTTTAAGTTTTGATGGTTCTAACAAGGGAGTCGACAGTGTTGACATAGCCGGAGCATTTTGCAATTTGGAGAAATTCAGTAATTTGACAAGTGAAGAAGTGAACATGTGTAAAGGTGTTGTGTATTAGGGTGTGTCATACGAGAAGATCGGCAAACTAATATTTATCACTTTTTTGGTGGAATTTTAGTGTATATAAACAGAAAATAATTTCGGATTTCAGCTGCAACCTTTTGCTGAGTAAGTAGCGTGAAGTTATCAATCAACGACCACAGCTGCATTAGTGCATTACAATTAAATAGTGAACATTGCTTTCTGACTTCATTCTTTAACAACCCAAGTAACAATATTTTTTTCTGTTTCATATTCTGATGCATTTATAAGTTGATAATATTTGTGATGGCTGCTTGTGTCAGGACGAGGAACCAAAAATTCAGCCATCTCAGTCACTATCTTGGGTCTGGGAGAGAGCTCCTGAAGTCGGAGTTGCCTACATTGAGAGATGCTTTGAGATACGGTGTTTTAATCAGGCAAATCAGTGAAAAGAACCAAAGAACTTACACAAACAAAGACATTGCCAGTGATATGACCAAAGCTGTCTTGGCACAGTACACTCTGGCTAACGCTCAGTTCAAGCCTCCAGTCATAACAAGTTAGAAGAAGATTAGTGAGAGACTGCTAGCCAGTTGGGAAAAGGCAAGAGATATCTCTCTTGGGAGAGGAAAACTTGCAGTTAAGGACAGCTTTGCAAGTGCCCAATTGTTCTCTGTCCTGAGTTTGGATGCGATCGTGACTGTAAATCCGAGGCCCACATCTCCTGTATTTGCAAGCGTGAACTGAAGATTCCTGTGATCGAACTGGCATTTGTCAAAGCACAGAGAGAGAAGACTGGCAGTATAGGGCTCTCATGATTTCTAGCCAAGATATTCGGAGTCCAAAGAGACGGAGGAGCTGCCACAGAGACAGAAGAGGAGAAAGTTGCCGAGAAAAAGAGGGCTTACAGAAGGCCAGGGTGAGGAGTAAAAAAAGGCCGATGATTGGAGTCAAGCTGATTCAGAGTTTAATGACTTCCCCATGGCTGATCCGAGTGCTGACCAGGAGAATGGTGACTGTCTAACCCGAAAATAATGATCCCAAACCTTCGAGCATAAAAGATTCGAAATGGAAAGATATCGGCATAGCTCTGGCCAGCATGCGACACCACACTGGTGTCGAAAGGCACTGAGATAGCAGCATAGCTGCCTGGATTGACGATTCGGTTTACGATAACACCTGATGATGTTCACCTGGTGATGAATCATAACAAAGTAAGGAGAGCTCAGGAGAAACTTGTCAGTAACCTAGAAGAGGAGTTTGATAAGGGGATAAGAGAAAATGGAATCAATTGTTTGTTCTTCGATGGGAGAAGGGATGACACTAAAGTGTTCATGAAAGTTGGAGATTCTGACAAGTTGTTCCCTGCCATGGTGAAGGAGGAACACTACTCCTGCTGCAGTGAACCAGGAGGGAAGTATTTGTGGCATTTCACTCAGAGAAAGATGACATCAGGAAACCAGCTGAGATAGTGGCAGATAACATTGTGAACTGGCTCAGAGAGAGGAACGTAGACCAGACCCTGCAGGCCATTGGAGGGGACAGCACCAGGGTGGCAAGGGAGGGTCATACAGTGGATAGAGCGGAAGATTGGGAGGAAGCTGGTCTGGATTGTTTGTGACCTCCACACCAACGAGTTGCCACTCAGACATCTGATCCAGGAGCTGGATGGCAAAGACTCTTTCAAACAATAGATGGTCTGGTCCTCTTGGCAAGATGCTGGACTCTGCCACTGAGTTAGAAATAAATCCGAGCTTTGAAAAAATCACAGTTGGCCCTCCACTCGTTGAGCTTGCACATACTGTCATTGACGACCAGAGTACTGACCAGTACTATGGTTACATGATTTGCAGTGCCATCAAAACTGGGGCCATGCCTGATAGACTTGCTTACCTGCAGATAGGAGGTCCAGTCTCACATTCTAGGTGGCTCACAACGGCTCTCAGGTTCTGCAGAATTTGGGTCGCTCATCATAAACTGAAAGGGAACCAGCTTCACAACCTGAGACTTATTGTCCAATTCATCGTGAGTGTCTACTTGCCAAATTGGTTCAACACCAAGGTCAAGTCATCGTTCTCCGAAGGTCCGAGGCATGTTCTCTTCCAGCTTGAGCTCCTGAGGAGTCAGCCAAGGAAGGTTGTTCAGATTGTGGAGCAGACTGTGAGGAGATCTTCCTGGTATGCTCATCCGAGGCAGTTCTGCAGACAATGCTCTGCAGTAAGGATGAGGAGGAGAGAAGAGTGGCAGTCAAAAAGATCTTGGATATGAGACTTATGAGAGGATCTGGGCATGACGAATCAGTTGGTGACGATTCCTTCAGGGTCAGGAAGACTCCTGAAGTCAATCTAGGTGCCAAGACCCTCACTGATCTCATAGATCTGGATAACATCCAGGCTGGCAGTGAGCCCCTCTTACCTGCAGCCTCACCAATGTTCAAGTCAGAGCTTTCCTGGACAACCCCATGCATGTCCCTGCCTGGCCCTCGCACACCCAGAGTATAGAGCGTTGTGTACAGCAAGTGAGCGAGGCCAGCAGTCACGTGTACAGCCAGGAGAGGAGGGAAGGCTACATCCGAGCTCAGGTGGTCAGCAGGGAGGTGATGAGTAGAAACAGAAGCAAGAAAGACATGTTCTCTATGGTGTGCAGCAACACCGGGTCGTAGTAGTAAAACCGGTTTTTGTATTTGATGATTTTGTTTTCTAAAGGAATATTAAATTTAATAAATGTGTCAAGATCATTCGTTTCACTATTCTGGATCATTTTCATCCTAATAAATTAACCTGATACATTTACTTTACTTTAAATCAGTTATTTAGTGGTGTTGCTAAAGGGTGGGAATACTGAATTTTCATAAGATTTCAAGTTAAAATTTACCTAGCAAAAAATAAAAACTTTTCAAATCTGAAGATATCACATGATTCTGCACATAGAACTACATCATTAATACCATGGGCCGATTTTTCAAACTCAAAAAAAAAAAATTCGCCTCCGTATGACACACCCTATTGTGTATGCATCTATGTCCAAGCCTTGTATTCCAAACTGTCCAGAAAGATTCACCAAAGCAATCCAAGCCCTTAAGAAAAATAAGGATCTACATGTCACTAAAGCAGATAAAGCCAACACAGTAGTGATTTTAAACAAAGATGATTATATTTCTAAAATGAATGACCTTTTATGTGATGCTGCAACATATTCTAAACTCATAAATAATCCTCTCAACACAGTTAACACCCAGTTCAACAAAAAACTGAAGTCCTTATTGAAAGGCAAAGCTACTCTCATTAAACATCTTACTTCAACGTCCCCTCCACTGCCATACATGTACGGTGTAATCAAGACCCACAAGCCTAATAACCCAGCAAGACCCATCATTAGCTCAGTTGGGTCAATCCCTTATAAACTATCTAAATGGTTAGTTTCTTTACTAAATCCCCTAGTTGGCATCATTTCTAACTCTAATATCAAAAATAATATGGATTTGGTTGATAAACTCAATAACTTACATATTAATTATGATTTTAAACTGGTCAGTTTTGATGTAGCATCACTCTTTACAAAGGTCCCAGTTGATGATTTACTGGAGTTCCTCATAGATTCCCTGGATAATATTTCATTGCCCGTCTCGAAAGACGACTTCATCGAACTCATCAAACTATGTATTAAGGATTGTAAATTTGAATTCAATGGCGAATATTATGCTAAAAAATTGGGTATGGCAATGGGTAATCCACTCTCACCTGTATTGAGCAACCTATATATGGAATTCTTTGAAAATAAACTATTAAGTAATATTTTACCACCTTCAGCAGTCTGGTTTAGATATGTAGATGATGTATTATGTCTCTGGCCATGTAATGAGGACCTAAAATCTTTCCTGCCACAACTTAACAACTTAGCCCCCTCGATCAAATTCATTGTGGAATTAGAGCAAGACTGTAAATTGCCATTCCTAGACTGTCTGATACACAGAATAGGTAACACTTTTAAGCTCAGTATTTATAGAAAACCTACTAACGTGTGTTCATACATTCATTATTATTCTGCCCACCATAATAGTCAAACAGTCAGTATTTTCAACAATGTCTTTACGTGCTTTGAGAATTTGCAGCCCGGAATTCATTGATGAGGAATATAAATATATCTATAATATTGGCTCAAACCTTAAATACCCTAGTTCTTTCATAGACAAATGCCTGAACATTACTAAGAAATCTTTCTATAGAACTGATCCCAAGCCCACCCATGACCATAAGAATCTGTTAGTATTACCATTTCACAAAAATTTCTCTCAAATTCCTTTACAACTAAAAACCTGGAACGTCAATGTGGCATTTAAAAACTCATGTACTGTTAAACAAATGTTAGTCAAGAACTCCCCTAACAACACAGGTGGCTGCATTTATAAGGTTCCTTGCAAGGAATGTAATATGTTTTACTTAGGCCAGACACGTAAAGATCTTGTAACTAGACTTAAACAACATAAATATAGTGTTAGGACAGGCCAGGAATCCAATGCTATGTTTGTTCATTTGAGGGATAATAAGCATTGCATTCACTGGGATAATGCCTCCTCAATATTAGCTTGTAAAATAATTGACAGTAGGAACATTATAAAATCTAGTCTCATTAAACATACCAAATCCGTCAACATGAATTTGAGCAATGGTATGTACAAACTGGATAATTTCGTAATTAAGAAGATTTGTAACCGGGTGAGAAGGTTGGGTCAGCTTACCCTCTGACCCGACCACCGACTGCTGCGGTGCTTTTTGAAGATTAGTTGGGTCATTACCTAATACCTGACCATTGTGGACCTGATCTCACCCTCCTCTGTATATATATATATATATATATATATATATATATATATATATATATATATATATATATATATATATATATATATATATATATATATATATATATATATTAAAGTAAGGCACTTATAAATTAAAAACTAGCCTATTACGAAGTCTGACATGTGATGGTATTCTGTAGAATATGCCATTGTGTTTATAAATCTACTGTATGCCTGTAGCATGTCTATAAAAAAGACTGTTTAAAGGCTGCAACCAGGTCAAAACGAATTCAGAGAATCAGACGAAGGGTGACAGAATATTCAAATTTCCAACGAAGTGGAGAAGCTTTCTTAGAAATGACAATAACATGCCTTAACTTTTTCATTTCCTTGCAGACAAGATGTGTTAACTTGTTACACCATGCACAATGATTGTAACAAAGGGAGAAGATGCTATTAGCAACGCCTTGAGAAGAGTTGACTCCATGCTCCCATGATAAGGCAGATACAATGAAAGACAAAAGTCGTGTCGTGAGATTTGGTGAAAACATATGCCGAAGGGCTAAAACTTTTGGTGCGCTCTGCCTTGTGGTAAGGCTCTTATAAAGTTTCACGAGTTATATTTAATCTTCGGACAAAACAGCGATATGACTTTTGTCTTTGATTATTACATGCAAGATATGCTGTAGTGGAAGGCAATAAAAGATTCTCATAAAGGCCAATGACACAGTATCATTGTCATGGTCATATTTGTGTTCACATCACTAAGAGAAATTGGTCTTGAAGAAATGTGTTTTTCTTATGATCAAGGGGCTTACACAAGATGGATTCCAGTTCATGAGTTAATTGTAACCATAGGGCCTGGAAAAGCCTTCTTTGGTAAAAAGGTAAAAAGACTGCATGGCAGACATGGAATGTGTTTATTGAGGTCTCCAGTGCCTTCGCCAAACTCGGTGTCCTACATCAGTTAGTGAAGAAGACCTTCGTATCTTAGTAAGGTTTTTGGTGGTGATGTATGACAGGTCTAGTCCAGCTTTATGTGTCAATGGTGCAAAACTTAATTTATTTGCTCGCAAACAGAGATCATATAATGCAATTCTACCAACACAGTCTTCCCTAAAGGAACATGTGAAGTGTGAAGCCTATCAAGGTGGAAGGATTTGGGGTCAGGCAACAGTAGGCCAACCAGACATTCTAAATCCTGCTAACTGGGGCTGGAAAAAGAAAGAGGATATGTGGCAAATACACTGGACAGACCTTCCACCAATAGCAGCGAGCTGCCAAGAACTGACCAAGCGTTCTTGCAAGAAAGACTGTGGACAACATTGTAAATGTATCTGCTCTTGATTCACTTGCACATCTCTGTGTGGATGCGCATGCCAGCAACAGTAAATTTGAAAGAATTCTTATAACAATATGTCCCAAGGATATGAGCAAGATATAAACATGTTTCTCATTGTTTAACTGAGAATCGCTTACACATATTTTTAAGGAAAGAGGTAAAAGTATGAGCAGCACTGTTACTTTATGCATAAAAGCCGTATCTAAGGGTTCTAAAACAATAATCATCTGTTCCAGCATGCTTTAAAACATATGAATAAACATCTTTTGTGCACAGATTGCCCAATATTAGGTCATTATATGTAAAAAAATGTTTTTGGTTAGGCATATTTGGCGGCCATCTTGTAAAATGGCCGCCATCTTAGAATTTTGAATGTCCAATCGGATAGATTTGATAAATAACCCATATTGAATGTCCATACCGAATTTTATGCTTGTATCATCATTTGCATGAATATACTTGTCGTTCACTCAGCTAAACTCTCAGGCCGCAGTTCAGTTCTGGTCACTGTACAACAGATTGGATATAGAATCCCAAGAAAGAATTCAAAGGAGAATGACAAGACTACAGTAATCCCGGGCATTAGGAACCTTGAGTACAGAGATAGGTTAACGCATCTTAATTTGCACTCCCTCGAGAGACGTAGAGTGAGGGGCGATATGATCGAGATGTATAAATGGAAGTAAGGGCTAAACAAAGGTGATATACCAAAAGTACTTAAACTATCCAACCAGGGGCGAACTTCTAGCAAAGGTTTTAAATTAGACAAATTTAGATTTAGGCACGAGATAGGTAAGCATTGGTGTGGAAATAGAGTAGTGGATGAGTGGAACCAGTTACCAAATATCATCATTAACTCGAATACGTTGGATAGCTTCAAACATAGGTTGGATGGATATATGAGCGATAGGGGTTGGGTGTAAACGGGACTGCCTAGTATGGGCCAATAGGCTCGCTGCAGTTTCCTCCATTCTTATGTTCTTATGTTCTTTTGTGTGTGTGGTTCTCAGCTTGGCAGACAGTGCATGAATATTAATAACTGACACCAAGGCAGAGTAATATCATCATCAATACTTCCAATACCGATAAACAGGCAGGATGCCCTTGTATTATTTCTTTTAACACCCGCAGCTGCAATATTGCGCATTATATATTTTTTTTTACCATGAAGCGGATGGAATGAGAAGATAATGTCACGGATAATGCTACATGCTGGAATTAAATAAGTCGCTGATAAAACAGGTGGCCGTTATCATGGTGCAGATGGCTGGCCAGACACCGCCACCTCCATTAACGACCACTAAATGAACTTGTAATCACATCGCCCAATAATGACCCTAATTACTCCACCTCACTTATCAAATAATAATGGCCAGTTTTATGGTCCGTGTTTCAGTATCCAGCAGCTGATGGCTGTTATGGAACTCATTTTCCATGGGATCAGCTCGGCAAAAGTTAATTAATTTCAGATAAAGATACTGGGTTTAATTAAATGATTTTGGCACGGAGGAAGCGACGGTAAATCAAGTAGAACTCTTGGATGGTGAGTGTTGTAAGTACAGTAATACCGTGTTTTTCGCGGGGTTTTTATCGCGGTTTTGACCATTTGCAGTTTTTTTACTAACACAAAATTTATATATAAAATATCCTCAGTGATAATGACCTGGTACTTACATGACCTAATTCAAGGAGCCCAATTTACTATCATCATGAAATCTGTTTGTTGAGGGAACTTGATAATGTCAGCTTTATATTTCACGGTGACTAACAGGAGCACCGAGGCTGTGATGTGACAGGGGTCGTGAGGCGGTAATGATCAGCCCAAAGTGTGTTAAAAATAAACTCCAAGAAGCATCCAGGAAAATTAATCTTCTGGGCAATGTCTTGTGTCGAGAATCAAAATTTCACATGGTAGGTAAAAAGACACCCAGTCTTAGGACCAGAAGTAGGATCTTTTGTTAATTAAGGTAGGCAGTGTGTTTGTGGCGACGGTCACTTCTCTGCTTTCATGATAGTGTCCTTTGTCTCAAGTATGAAAAGCTCTTATGTTCAAGGTTTCCCTTAATTGAAGATGTTTTAATGCAGGTTACAACGTGGGGTGCCTCTCCTTCAGATGCCAACAAAATGTTTAAGAAATATGAATGTGTACAGTATCTAATCTAATATACTATAGGACTAGCCGTGAGTCTGTCTGTTCTTGACAGCCGAAACGGCACAATCGTTTTTCATCAAACTTGGTGGAAAAATCGCAAAACATTCGTAGAGTGGAACAAACCTGGTCCCATGTCGATGGTTTCTTTAGGAAGGCATTAATTAACCATTTTATTTACGATGGAAAACGATGCAAGTCTACAGACTTGGCGCACCCTAATTAACCATGCAAGTCTACGGACTTGGTGCATCCTCATTCGCTGTACGCTGTCACGAGCGTTCAAACTTTCACTGGGCACGAAGATGCCCACGATCACTTGTAAACTCTATGGCTTACTTGATTCGGTTTACAAAACCCTCCACCTTGGTCCTCGACCATTTGAAGGTTATCTTTACACTGGTGGAATACGATTTTACCTACGTGGCTGATGGAGGCAAGTGGAGACCAAGAGAAGTGGTTCGGAGGGTGACTGAGGCAGCGGTGCTTGAGCTTTTAGTTAGCACGAAGATGGGGAGGAGGTGTTAGAGGGGTAAAGACCCTCTTGAGTGGTAGAGCTATTGTAGTGGGGACAGATTTGTGAGAAAAAACATGTAGGTTTGGTGATAAAAGCACGAAAATTGACCTAGATCATGTTCAATATGTACTAAATGATTTCAGATATAATGGCAAGCTGAAAATTTCTCCTGAAACCAGTAAGTTTGAAAAATCCAAGAGGGCCGCAGCACGAATTGAAAACTCGAAAAAGTTTCATATCCTCGGCATATAAATTCATGTACGGCATATAAATATGAATGAAGTATCTCGTCTATGTTTTCACACTAAATAAGAATAAAAACTCTTCAATGGATGATTTTATGTCTTTTCTAATCTTTGATTCATAGATACAGAGAACAGAAGTTTGTCATTCTGCTTGGCGGCTTACAGATTAAGATGGGTGATTGGAGAACTCTGAGATTTCCTCGATGGTAGTGACTAGATAAACGCTCTGACTGAAGCAAATATTGCTGTCTAGAATGGCTCACACGTCAAACGAACGAGAAATGCAGTCCAGATCACATCAGGTGCTCTAACAATTTTTCTTCATAAAACCAATGATGCATACAGCAGTGAAGAAAATGAAACAATTCCATTTGACTTTTGGTGCGTGAAACAAGTTGAGGCATCTCCACAATTCCATTATTGATTTACCGTTATACAGCTTGAGCTCCTTGTCTAGGTGTATGTGTGCGATCTCTTCGTGAGTCCAGTTTTACACTCTGTTTCAGCCTTAACAACAATCGCAACGTGGTTTTTCGGCCTGGACCACACTCACTATTCTCGTTGGTTAACCGTTCGCATACGTGACATGACGACACAGCACCAACGACTTCCAAATGCAACAAGGCATTTCGTGCAGGGCGACTTTGTTGTTCACAAGAAGAATCACTCTTCCACAACATTTGCTATTATTCAGGTAGTAGGTAGTAGGCAGCTACCAAACAGGGAGGTACTACCGCCTGGGAAGATATTGGAAGCATAATGTGTTGGCTAATGGTAGACCCTGCTGCTATATGGCATTGCAAAAATTATGACCAAGTCCCAGGTTGCTCATCTGACTTTCTGCCTCATTTACACACAATTGCGGGATCTCAATTGTTTTTCTTGCTATTGACAACACAACATACGTATATCGTTTCTCACTAATGATCTTTTTTTTTAATTTCTTTATGGTTCCTTATTATTATTATTATTATTATTATTGTAGTGTTTATTATTATTATTGTTATCATTATTATTATTTTTTTTTTGTATTATTTATTATAAATTTTACTTATCTGAATTATTATTATTATTATTATTATTATTATTATTATTATTATTATTATTATTATTATTATTATTATTGTTATTACGTTTTCGCCCCCCGGGCCCTGATGTGGGTCGGTGACCTGTGTCCGGGTGGGGTAATACCCGTAAAAAAAAAAAAAAATCATACATGAGCGGAAAACATTGGCAATTCAGAAAGAAGATAATGGGGCAGTCAGTTTAATGCAAACCCCCAAGAGCTCCATTGTGGTGGGCTAGGACCAGAAGTTGCGAGGGTGATAGAAGACTTTGAACAGCTTGCCCTGAAAACAGCACCGACGACACTGATCTAAGACACCGCATGCATACGTTGTGTGCACAGGCCGTATTTTCTTGCGAGACCAGGCACCTCGTTCAAGTAATTGAAGACATGAAAAATCCATTCATGACTTGCTAGTACTGGACAGCAGAGATGTCGTTGAAATAGCAGTAATCAACAATGTACGCTGTATTGAGAAAATGGGTAAGAAGAAATATGACAAGCATGTTACAGCGCGGTTAGCGAAGAGAACAACACCTATCAAGAACAACACGGAATATGAAGGATTGAAAAGTCTATTTTTAGTGGTGGGGCGAACTAGTGTACCTGCGCTTTGAGGTCCTCAAAGCCTCCTCGGAGGAGGAAAAATGGGAACCCTGTGACATCTATACTTGCTGAAGCAAAAATAGGCTAACTAAGCTTCCTTGCTAAGAGACTAAAGATCAAAATAACTAAAAGCTACTACAGGAATTGCGTCAAGTATCCATCACTCCGCTTTCTGTCGTTGTTTCCAACATTTGACGAGTTTGTCTGTTGCCATATTTATGTTCAAAATGACAAAATGCCGAAGCAAAATGGCTGCCGCACTGGACCATATCATGGCAAAATATTTGCTTTATTCTCTCTTTCACAACAACGATTACATAAATTATGTGGAATTTTGTAGGCTTTCGTGGTCTGTGATGATAATGAAATATCTGGTGTTATTCTGTAAATCATGTGGACATATCATGGTATCACTCAGTATATAACGGTATCCGTCTGAAATTCAGAAATGACGATTCGCCAAATGCAATTTATATTTGTGCTCAATCTAAAGTATGATATTGTCTATTGTGCTAGATGTTTTTTGTTGGATAATATGCCATTGAGTTCATCGATTACGTCCTTACAAGTAGCAGAAAATTGAAACATGGAGCCTGTATACGGAAGACGTCTAGTGCTTGTTTTGTGAGAAGAAGTCCCGCCGAGAAGAAACTACATTGAAGAACAGTACAACGCAGGGAAAGTAACAAATTCGACAAGTACTAAGATCAATGTACAGTGCTAATAGACACCGAGTCACCAGGCTTATTGCGGAGACTAACGGGAATGGCTGATGATGAATTAGTCGAACGTAAATTTGCATGGCACAAATCTTGTTATGGGTCCTTTAGCACAGAAACTAAGCTTGGGCGATTGCGTCAGAGATAAAGTGTAGATCCACAAGCCAGAGGTTCAGCTGCCGAGAAAATCCAATCATCACCTAGGGAATCGAGGTCCTCTGGCCTGTCAGTTATGGACTGGGAACTTTGCATGTTCTGCCAGAACCCCGACAGAAAAGACTGTATGGGAAATGTGTCAACATTCAAAATGTCGCAAAACATTTTGGATCTAGCGGCTTATGATGTAATTATGCCAGTTAGATTAGGAGTTGTTGTTGGAGACCTATGTGCAGCAGAAGGTAAATATCACCTAGATTGTTGGGTCATATTTCAGTGAGCCATGGAAAACCCCAAGGATGTAATCAAATCCATCTGACGACATTCACTTGGACAATTTGTGTGCTGATATAGTTCAAGGACTGTCACACGGACATGGGTAAGAAATGACCCTCATTTGGAACCAGTATCAAAGCTATTCAACCGAAGTATTTGTCCAGAAGACAAAGCTTCTATAATGGTATGAAGAGCATCATCAGTTCTAAGTGCTGTACTGTTCGACTTCTTAAAACAATTTATCTGCTTTTGTATCCCTGTGACATGAAGAATATAGTTGTCGCACAAACATTGGAGAGGGTTGCTACAGAAGATACAGAAGATACTTGTCACATCAAATGAAGGACCAGCAAAATCTTCTTCATGAACTCAGCGTGAGGTCGTAAATACAGCTTTGCAGCTACATGCAGACTTACGAGATACACACGCATCAGCTTAGATATTCACGATCTCCTGTAGGTTGCGTTCAATGTGAGCAACAAGGATGAGGTCGTTCTGATGTTCAGAAATGGAAGCTGCCGACACCTTTGTTCCTGCCTGGAGTCCTCTTATGTTGTAAAGACCCTCCATCCGCTATGCGATGTCCACCCCGCCGGCTAAATTGGCACTGGCACGAGTAAGAAGGGCAGCCAAGAAAATGGAAAAGAGAGTTGGTGCCAGTACAAACCCTTGTTTAACCCCCGTTTGGATGGGGAAGAACTCAGACTGGGTGCCATTGTGCAGGACACTGCCGTTCATGCCATCGTGGAGTCGTCTCACAATGGCAATGAATTTTGGTGGGCAGCCAAAACGGTTGAGGGTCCACCAGAGGTCTTCTCTGTTGACCGAGTCGAAGGTCTTGGTTAGGTCGGTGAAAGCCATGTACAGGTCATGACGCTGTTCTCTGCACTTTTCCTGTATCTGACGGGCAGCAAAGATCATGTCAGTGGTACCACGTGATGGTCAAAAGCCACATTGAGATTCTGGGAGGAAGTTTTCCACCTCAGGAAGAAGTCTGTTTTGTTTAGTAGGACTCGGGCGATAATCTTACGAGATCCCGCGGGAGTTGCCACAGTCTGACCGGTCTCCCTTGTTCCTATAAATATTGACGATGGAGGCGTCTTTAAGAGCTTGGAGGATTTCCTCCTTTTTCCATATATTCTCCAGGAGATAGTGGAGACGGCTGGTAAACAATGGTCCTCCTGCTTTATACACCTCTGCTGGGATTCCATCAGGCCCAGAGGCTTTATTATTTTTCATCTGTTTGATGACAGTAGCTCTGGATGCTGAAGGACTTGCTTGGAAATCAAGACATCCACATCGGTGTTTTGGGTGATCAGGGAATGGTAGTGCTCTTTCCAGCGCTGAAGGAGGCCTTCACCGTTTTTTTTATTTATTTATTTATTTATTTTTTTACGGGGATTAGGCCACCCGGGCACAGGTCACTGACCCACATCGGGGCCTGGGAGGCGAAAATATAATGATAATAATAATAATAATAATAATAATAATAATAATAATAATAATAATAATAATAATAATAATAATAATAATAATAATAATAATAATAATAATAATAATAATAATAATGATAATAATAATTATGATAATAATAATAATAATAATAATAATAATAATAATAATAATAATAATTCAGATAAGTAAAATAAATAAAAAAATATAAAAATAAAAATATTAATAATAACACTGCAATAATAATAATAAAGAACCATAAAGAAATAAAATAAAAGAAGATCAAGAGTGGGAAACAATATATATGTATGTTGTGTTATCAATGTTAAGAGAAACAATCGAGACCCTGCAATTGTGTGTAAGTGAGGCAGAAAGTCAGATCAGCAACCTGGGACTTGGTCACAATTTTCGTGATGCCATATAGCAGCAGGGTCTACCATTAGACAACACATTATGCTTCCAATATCTTCCCAGGCGGTAGTACCTCCCTGTTTGGTAGCTGCCTATCTACCTACTACCTACTATTATGGAGTTACCATTAGATGAGAGGAGGGGAGCAGTGCTACGAGTAATTGGCCCATAAAATGTTTTAGTGGAATTGTAAAATTCGAGCATCTTGTGTTATCTGCATTTTTGTTTTTGTTTTTGTGTGTGTGTTTTTAAACCAGTCGTTTTTTAAATTGCGAAGTTCCCGCTGGGCAGCCGCTCTCTTCTTGTGGAAGGTATCAGCTTTGGTCCGAGACTCAGGGTTGTTCTGCCAGTCAGTTTATCATCGACGAGTACATTGATTGCCGGGTCATTTTCATCAAACCGGTCCTAGTGTATTCGTTCGATCTGGCAGAGGGTCTCTCTGCAGGTTTTTGTCATGACAGTGTCAAGAATATCCAATTCGGCACTAGGATTCGGGTTGCTCGTTGTCGGGTTGTTTATCAGCCCATGTTCGAGCTGCTCTCCTAAAGCATGTGCTACTACTGCATTCTCCAGACGCTTAGTGTTAAAACGTCTTTTAGAGGATTGATGCCTTCGCCGTTTTTGGGCGACGTGAAGTGAGAGCTTGGCACTGACGAGCCGATGATCAGTGTCGCAGTGGTCTGAGCCACGCATGGCACAGGTGATGAGGACATCTCGGCGATATATTTCCCTGATACTGATATAGTCAATAATATGCCAGTGTTTGGGTCGTGGGTGTTGCCACGAACCCTTGAAATTGTCGGCCTGCCTAAACAAGGTCTTGGTGATAGTGAGGTTGTGTGCAGCACACTTGCTCAGGAGGAGTAGGCCGTTGGGAGTACACTTTGCTAGTCCATTTCACCCTATGGTTCCCTGCCAAATGTTAGCATCTCTGCTAACTCTGGCATTAAAATCACCTAGGACCACAACCTTATCTTCTCTGGGGATAGAGGTTAGCATTCTCTCGAGGTCGTCGTAAAAGGCCTCCTTGATGTCATCCTTTCATTCAGTGTTGGGGCGCATGCACTGATAAAAAGGCATGATGTGAGTGATTCAGTGGGACTCGGATTGTCATGAGGCGCTTGTTGATCCCAATAGGCATTTCATTTAGCCTGTGTAAGATGCGTTGGCGGATGGCAAAGCCAACTCCATCAATGCGGTTTCTCTCCACAGCAGGCTTACCCTTCCAGAAAAATATATAGCCAGACCCCCGTTCTGTGAGTTGACCCTCGTCTGGGAGCCGGAACTCACTAATTCCTAGCCAGCTCTTTTGCCACAAGGGCGGTTCTTCTTTCAGGATGCTCATTTATACCAGGTTGTTAGTTTGTTTTTGTTTGGATCTGTGATTTTGATTGTGTTTTCGACCGCATAATGATGACCTTACTGGGTGCGGTTGTCCAGTCAGAGTGTATTTTTAGGCGGGCTAGTTTAGGGCTCTTTTTCTAGCCTCCTCCTCATGTAGGGTGAGTAGAGTGGCTCCTCGAAAGGGCTGTTCAGTTCCACAGACAGGACCGGATTGCACTGCTGCCTAGATCCCAGTGCATAATCGACCATATTATCTGTGCCGCCCATGTGCAGAGCTGTAACTAGAGACTCCTGGTAGTCATCTTTGCCTGTCCCCGTCGCCACTCGTCCGTCGCCATGGGACTTTTGGGAGTATAGGGGTTTTGATGATGATGAGGAATATGATGAGCTGGATGATGGCTGCGCGTGAATTGATTTATGTGTTGAGGCAGGAGTGCAGGATGCAACCATACATCTTGGCTCTCCCTTTTCCTGATCCAGTGGTGCAAGTGTTACAGCGACTGGAGAGAGGGAGAGTTGCAATGGACTGCCGATAATCCAGTTTGCTGGGTTTTGACTTAGTAATCTGTCCATCAGGCATTTCCTTCGTCTGCCGGTGTAGTCGTTGGGTTCCCATGATGGTCACCTCTTCCGCCTATACCGCCGTTGGGGTCTTGTTGGAGCTTTGTAAGCCTGTCTGCCTGGTGCGGGGCTCCACCTCAGATGTTTCGTTTGATGATGATGATGATAATGAAGTAAAGTGGCAAATGACTTTGCACTGGGAAAGGAGAGGAGTGAGAGAAGTAAAGCATAGAAACGGGAAGAAATGTGGGAGGGGTAGATAGCAGGTGGGCTGTCCACCTAGCGGAGACGAGTTGAAATGTTGGGGTGGTGGCCGCACGCAGCACATGCCCGCCCGCTCAAGGGAGGAAGGTGGAGGGGAGGGATGCTAAGCTAGCTAGGTATTCATTATTGTAATGGGTGTTAATTTATGTTTGTTCGATGGTGGTGTTATTTGTTCACATATATGTGTAAAGTGGGTCTTGTTCTACTATGTCAGCATGGAGGCTCTTGGGCCACCAGCTGTGTGTTTTCGTAATTCCTTCTTCTTTTAAATGGGAGAATAATGGGTCCTCCATCTCTTCAAGTTTGCTCCATATTCTCTGTGCTTGGCTGTGTGTATGTATGTTCAGTGGTTCGATATTGTATAATTCGTGAGTTCTTTTATTTTGGTGGTGTATGGCAGGAGTTGCTTTGATGCTCTACGGATAGCTTTGTTTTGTACTGATTGAAGTTTAAGTTGGCTGGATTTGCTGATCGTGTTGAGTGGTATTGGTGGATACTCTAGGTGAGGGCGGACAAGTGCTTTGTATAGATGTAGTTGAATTTTGGTGTCCATTTTGCTAAATCTTCTTAGTTTCGTGAGTTGTGATTGGGCAATCTGTTTGCGTTGTGTTACGTGTTTTGCTATGCCTGTTCTTGTTATTGTGAGTTCCAGAATTTTGCCTTCGTTGGAGTATTGTATAGGTACGTTGTTGACGGTGATTGGTACAGGGTTTATTTTGGCAATGTGTATTATCATTAGTTTCTGTGTATTGGTTTGAGTTTTCCACTTTTTTCATATTCGTTAATTTGCTCGATGGCGTGGGCTGTTGTCCGTGCCATCATCTGTTTGCCCTTGCATGGATGTCGGATGATTTGGGTGACGTCATCAGCATAAGCTACGTATTCTCTGTGTATAGGAGGTGGCATGTCCGCCGTGTATATTGTATAGAGTGTGGATGAGAGGTTACTTCCCTGTGGTACTAGGGTGTGTCATAGGAGGGAAGATCAGCTAAAACTAATGGCCCATCACTTTTTTGGTAGATTTTAGTGTATATAAACAGAAAATAATTTCAGTTTCAATATTTTGCAACCTTTTGCTAGGTAAATTTTAGCGTGAAATTTATCGAAAATCTAACGTACAGCTGCATTAGTGCATTACAATTAAATAGTGAACATTGCTTTCTGACTTCATTCTTTAACAACCCAAGTAACAATATTTTTTTCTGTTTCAGATTCTGATGCATTTATAAGTTGATAATATTTGCGATGGCTGCTTGTGTCAGGACGAGGAACCAAAAATCCAGCCATCTCAGTCACTATCTTGGGTCTGGGAGAGAGCTCCTGAAGTCGGAGTTGCCTACATTGAGAGATGCTTTGAGATACGGTGTTTTAATCAGGCAAATCAGTGAAAAGAACCAAAGAACTTACACAAACAAAGACATTGCCAGCGATATGACCAAAGCTGTCTTGGCACAGTACACTCTGGCTAACGCTCAGTTCAAGCCTCCAGTCATAACAAGTCAGAAGAAGATTAGTGAGAGACTGCTAGCCAGTTGGGAAAAGACAAGAGATATCTCTCTTGGGAGAGGAAAACTTGCAGTTAAGGACAGCTTTGCCAAGCAACTGGACCAGTTATTTGACATAATTACTTGCAAGTGCCCAATTGTTCTCTGTCCTGAGTTTGGATGCGATCGTGACTGTAAATCCGAGACCCACATCTCCTGTATTTGCAAGCGTGAACTGAAGATTCCTGTGATCGAACTGGCATTTGTCAAAGCACAGAGAGAGAAGACTGGCAGTATAGGGGCTCTCATGATTTCTAGCCAAGATATTCCGGAGTCCAAGAGACAGGAGGCTGCCACAGAGAGACAGAACAGGAGAAGAGTTGCCGAGGAAAAGAGACTTGAGAAGGCCCAGGGTGAGGTAAAAAAGGCCGATGATTGGAGTCAAACTGATTCAGAGTTTAATGACTTCCCCATGGCTGATCCGAATCCTGACCAGGAGAATGGTGACTTTGTCCCTAACCCAGAAAATAATGATCCCAAACCTTCCAGGCATAAGATTCGAAATAGGAAAGATATCCCGAGCATAGCTCTGGCCAGCATGCGACACCACACTGGTCTCAGAGAAACTGCAGAGATAGCAACAGCTGCCTGGATTGACGGTGGTTTGATAACACCTGATGATGTTCACCTGGTGATAGATCATAACAAAGTAAGGAGAGCTCAGGAGAAACTTGTCAGTAACTTAGAAGAGGAGTTTGATAAGGGGATAAGAGAAAATGGAATCAATTGTTTGTTCTTTGATGGGAGAAGGGATGACACTAAAGTGTTCATGAAAGTTGGAGATTCTGACAAGTTGTTCCCTGCCATGCTGAAGGAGGAACACTACTCCTGCTGCAGTGAACCAGGAGGGAAGTATTTGTGGCATTTCACTCCAGAGAAAGATGACATCAGGAAACCAGCTGAGATAGTGGCAGATAACATTGTGAACTGGCTCAGAGAGAGGAACGTAGACCAGACCCTGCAGGCCATTGGAGGGGACAGCACCAACACGAACACAGGGTGGCAAGGGGGGGGTCATACAGTGGATAGAGCGGAAGATTGGGAGGAAGCTGGTCTGGATTGTTTGTGACCTCCACACCAACGAGTTGCCACTCAGACATCTGATCCAGGAGCTGGATGGCAAGACTCTTTCAAACAACAGATGGTCTGGTCCTCTTGGCAAGATGCTGGACTCTGCCACTGAGTTAGAAATAAATCCGAGCTTTGAAAAAATCACAGTTGGCCCTCCACTCGTTGAGCTTGCACATACTGTCATTGACGACCTGAGTACTGACCAGTACTATGGTTACATGATTTGCAGTGCCATCAAAACTGGGGTCATGCCTGATAGACTTGCTTACCTGCAGATAGGTCCAGTCTCACATTCTAGGTGGCTCACAACGGCTCTCAGGTTCTGCAGAATTTGGGTCGCTCATCATAAACTGAAAGGGAACCAGCTTCACAACCTGAGACTTATTGTCCAATTCATCGTGAGTGTCTACTTGCCAAATTGGTTCAACACCAAGGTCAAGTCATCGTTCTCCGAAGGTCCGAGGCATGCTCTCTTCCAGCTTGAGCTCCTGAGGAGTCAGCCAAGGAAGGTTGTTCAGATTGTGGAGCAGACTGTGAGGAGATCTTCCTGGTATGCTCATCCTGAGGCAGTTCTGCAGACAATGCTCTGCAGTAAGGATGAGGAGGAGAGAAGAGTGGCAGTCAAAAAGATCTTGGATATGAGACTTATGAGAGGATCTGGGCATGACGAACCAGTTGGTGACGATTCCTTCAGGGTCAGGAAGACTCCTGAAGTCAATCTAGGTGCCAAGACCCTCACTGATCTCATAGATCTGGATAACATCCAGGCTGGCAGTGAGCCCCTTCTTACCTGCAGCCTCACCAATGTCTGCCAGAGCTTCTGACAACCCCATGCATGTCCCTGCCTGGCCCTCGCACACCCAGAGTATAGAGCTGCTGTGTACAGCAAGTGAGCCGCAGGCCAGCAGTCACGCGGTACAGCCAGGAGAGGAGGGAAGGCTACATCCGAGCTCAGGTGGTCAGCAGGGAGGTGATGAGTAGAAACAGAAGCAAGAAAGACATGTTCTCTTTGGTGTGCAGCAACACCGGGTCGTAGTAGTAAAACCGGTTTTTGTATTTGATGATTTTGTTTTCTAAAGGAATATTAAATATAATAAATGTGTCAAGATCATTCGTTTCACTATTCTGGATCATTTTCATCCTAATAAATTAACCTGATACATTTACTTTACTTTAAATAAGCTATTTAGTGGTGTTGGTAAAAGGGTGGGAATACTGAATTTTCATAAGATTTCAAGTTAAAATTTACCTAGCAAAAAATAAAAACTTTTCAAATCTGAAGATATCACATGATTCTGCACATAGAACTACATCATTAATACCATGGGCCGATTTTTCAAACTCAAAAAAAAAAATTCGCCTCCGTATGACACACCCTATTGTCCGTGACCCGTGGAAGGATAGCGTCTGTGACTGGGATGAATGAGACACACTGTAAAATTTAGACACTTATATTCCCTCCAACACTACAAACACAATCAAATAATGGTACACCAATATACGCACCTCTTAACTTGAACTTAAAACACTACTCTGGGGAATAAAAGTTATACATGATATAGAAATTATTAAAAACTCAGGCAACAATAAATTTGAAGTATTAAGAAATGTTGCTTGCACACATGAAACAGGCCTTAAGGGCTTTTACAAAATAATATCAGTCACTTAGGAAATGGTATTAAAAAATAAGAAATTAAATACTCTACCATGAATAGGCCTTAAGGGCTTTCAACAAAATAATATCAGTCACTGAGGAAATGGTAATAAAAAATAAGAAATTAAATACTCTACAATGAATAGGCCTTAAGGGCTTTCAACAAAATAATATCAGTCACTGAGGAAATGGTAATAAAAAATAAGAAATTAAATACTCTACAATGAATAGGCCTTAAGGGCTTTCAACAAAATAATATCAGTCACTGAGGAAATGGTAATAAAAAATAAGAAATTAAATACCCTACAATGAATAGGCCTTAAGGGCACTCAACAAAATTATATCACCCCAACAGATGCACACTTCCTAACCTAACTTAACCACTACTCTGGGGAACAAGGTTATACCTGAGATCAGAATTATGAAGAAAATTAGATGCATTAAAAGAATCAAATCACAGTATCACTCTGGTTCCACTTAATGACACAAACATTCAAAAAACAATACTATCAAAATTATTTAAGAAATATTAAACTACACACGTCAAGATAATATCAGTAACTGAGAAATGGTATTAACTACCCCCAAATATATACACTATTATTAACATGTTACTGGGTCCACCAATACTCGTGAACCATGCTCCACCCAACTCAACATACACCCGTAATAAGGGAGATAAAATGTTCCTCTAGGAATCTCCTAGAATCCTAGACTCATGGTCTCAGTGTGTGACCATTAATTTACTCAGGTAGCCTCAGTGTACTCCCAGTGCGTCCATAAAGCGGAAGGGAGTGAGCCAATCAAGAGGGTTTCACTAAGCTGCTCGAGACATGTGGTGTTGTGAGCCGAGGGAGAGGAGAGCTGCTGACCCACGATCGTCCAGTCGTCAGCTGCACCCAGACGGCTAGATTCCCTCAAGAGATCCTTGATACCCTGAGCAACAGTGACAGGCCTACACTGATCGGCAATGGCGACAATCGCCACCCTCAATCATCAACGGCAGTCTCAAACGGCAGTCAATCTGTCGCAGTCAAACTCCGGTCAACTTCGGTCAACTCCGCCAGTGGGTTCTGACGTAAACTGAAATGAACTCACTGTTAGCTCTAGCTTACTTACCACTGCCCTATCTAACCCTGTCTGAGATCGAATGAGACTTACTTGTTATACTGCAAAGCGCAGCACAGGTGACTAGGCCACGACTATTTCTGTGACGGACGCGCAGGGACGTCTTGTTAGACCGAATGCCTCCACGTGACTGAGGAGAGCCAGCGTCGCGTCCTCTCAAGGAGCGCTAGCTTAGGCCTACGTGACATATTTTCCGCCTAACTAATAACTCATTGGGACACCCAACATTATTCAGACTGATAAACGATCTATAATAATTTCAAATTCAATAATAGTCCCTTAACTTCATGAATCGCATCATTATTAATTCGGCAAATTACATTTAATATCACTTAGCCTAGTTCCATAACCTGCTATGGGCAGGGAGCGCTTCTTCCCCAGACGACCTTGAACGCTCAGTATCGCTAATGGCGGGGCATTTGAAATTACTCTGAAATTTCTGAATATTACAATCGACCCCTAAAAAAAGACAGCACTGTCCTCATGTGCTGAGAAACATACATACGAACCCCTGAAAATTTGTTCTAAGAAACTGTATTCCCTTTTGCTAAAACGCATTCCTGTCTCCACTTTTCCTGCTGAGAGGAGGGTGAGACCTATCCACAATGGTCAGGTATTAGGTAATGGACCTGGTCTCTCTGTATATATACACCTTGATTTGTATTACTCTCTAGTCTGTACTACCCTGAAGATGTGAATTAATGAAAGCTTGGGAACTTCGTGTTTCTTTCTTGTGGTTATCAGCATATACCTAGATCACGCGCACCGCCATATACAGTGATTGCATTTGCATATATATATATATATATATATATATATATATATATATATATATATATATATATATATATACATATATATATATATATATACATACACATACATACACATACTATATATATATATATATATATATATATATATATATATATATATACATATATATATATATATATATATATATATATATATATATATATATATATACATATACATACACATTAGCAGGAAAAACATCTATATATATGTATATATATATGTGTTATATATATATATATATATATATATATACACAGGGAAAAAACACTTTTATTTGAGTTGCAGGCTGCACTTTTCAGGCATCGTTTGTATGGCTGTAACAAACACCTGTGCAAAATTTCATGCCATTTCATGCATACTTACCCTGCCGCATCGCGAACGACTTTTTGTCAACTTTTAGTGTATACCAAAAATTAGGTGTCATTTAATGTTTTCCAGGATAATGATAAATTTTACATGGGTGACATCGATTTAATTCACATGTTATTTTACAGGTACACCGTATAGAAAATCATTACAAGTTCATATTGAAATTCTTTTTTGTGCGGAACCTTGGCATCATTTTCCTAGACAATAATCTTTGCCTAATATATCCATCTCTCGATTCGTATCCCGTCACTTCAGTGCAAGCTTCAGTCATCACTTTTATGCCTCTCTCGACCGCCTGAGTGCTGTTTGGCCACTTGGGCACCACTAATGGTGTCTCAAGAATGTCATTAACCTGTAGATTTGACAGAGAAGCAATGTAAGGAGGCTCAGTCTTGAGTTCATTCCTCCAGTTAATCATGGAATGATAGTTTTTTGCTTGCCACTTTAGTTTCGGAGTCACCACCTTTCTCATGTTGACTACAGGAGGCACATCCTCATTCCCATCTCCATCTTTACCCTCCTCATCAGTATAGTTTAACAAATTCTCGTCAACAGCAGCATCAGAATCTTCCTCCTCCTCTTCAGATCTGCCAGTGCATTCTTCCTTTTGCTGATTCTCCTCTCTAATTTTTCTTATCATTGAGACAGCTTTGTCTCTAACAGTCATGTCCTCATCTGCACACATACCAAGAAGAAGTTGATCTGTGTGGGCGAAGTATGCATTTCTCTGGACAGCCTTCTTCACTATCGTCTCCTCCTCACTATTCAGGTGTTTCATATATAGCAGGGACTGGAATACGTTCCTTGAGCCGTGTGTTACGTAAGGGTGTATCTTGATGTAAAACCACATTGGAGCACTGAACTTTATTATTGTAATGACAATTCTTTTCAACTCATGGCTGGGTCTTGATGTTGCTACATACAGCCTAAGGATTCTACTCCATAAGGTGTTCCACCTTGACACACAGGGAGGACCTGGCTCAATAGCAGCCAAGTCATCTTCAACAACACCTGTGATAACTCCTTTACAAATCCTATACAGGTATTTCTGATCCCAGGACAGATCTTTCTCCACTTCATCATTAAACACAGGGAAATCAGGGAAACTGACTGGCTGGAAGGCGACAACTGGAAGCTCAGACAAAGACTCCTTGATCTGCTTTCCAATGGGACCACGCCAATGCTCAGGACCACTTGGTTTACCATCATAGTGATAAAAAACTGCGCGGAAAGGCAGCTCATTTCCGTGAAGCTGACATATGAAATAATGGAGCGGGTGACCAAGTAACATTTCAAGATGATGAATGACTCCATTTTCTGATCCTACATTTACATTGGTTCCATCACAACCAACACACACAATGGGCTGCTGGGTTAGATTTTTCTCCACCAGAAACTCGTGAATAGTTTTGGCAATTTGCTTTCCGTGTCCAGTCTTGGGAGTCACATGTGTGAGATATTCATTGCCAGGCTCAACCATGATGACATAATGATCTTTCTCGGTCTTCTCATTCTTTATCATCACACGAGTGGCGGTCTTCTTACCATCAAAATAGAGTGACGTCAAATTATCTAAACTAGCCATCTCAATTTCTTGCCTCTTAAATCGGTATTTTTGTCTCGCATCCCGCAGCTTATGTGGTCCAATAACCTGACTCTTGTCATCCTTTGTGATAATGCCATAGTCAGTTAAGGTGGCAGTAGCAATGGCAGCTCCAGCATAATCACTAATCAAGTATCGGTCACAAGCGGCAGCCAGTGTAGGGAGTCTTGTCCGGTTCTGTGAACTGGTGTCTGTCAGAGCCCTTGGATCAGGGACAAAATCAGCATCAGTATTGACGAGAGGAATATCTCTTGAATCATCTGAATTATCAATATAGACATAGCACCATACTCATCTGCAACAAGACAACTTTAATGAAATAAGAGATATGAAAAAAAAGTTGATAAACACTGAACAGAACATTGCACCACCACAGCGGCTGTTTGGCTAGTACTGTAGGTAAATTTAAAAATTTCAGTAGAAAATGCGGCAGACTAAACCTCGACATATCAGCTTCAAATTTGGCATGGAGTCTTAGATATGTATAAGGAACAATGCCTGAAGAGTGCAGCTTTGAGCAAAATTTTACTGCCCCCTATGTACAGTGTACATAGTTTTCTTGGTTTATCTGGATATTATCGTTCTTTTATGAAAGGCTATGCGACGTTAGCTTCACCCATGACTATGCTACTTAGGAAGGATGCAACTTTTGTCTGGAAAGCTGAATAAGAGGATAGTTTTATGGCATTGGAGAAAGCACTTTCCAATGCCCTTGTTCTAGCATTTCCTGACAACACTCAACCATTTACTCTGTGTACCGACGCCTCAGGACAAGGGTTCGGCGCTGTACTTATGCAGCTGGACACACTAGTAAAATTTAGAGTAATTGCTTTTGCCAGTCGTAAATTTGATAATGCCGAAACACTTAAGTGAGTGACGCACCTTCCAGGCAGACCAGACCAGACCATTCAAGAATTTGCCCCCTTGTTCAAGTATTTACCGGGACGAGCGAATGTGGTTGCAGACGCCTTGTCCAGAAAAATAGCACCAGTGACGTCTGTCTCTTCGTTCACTCTCGAAATTATGGGATTTTTTATTATTTTTTTTTACGGGAATTAGCCCACCCGGGCACAGGGCAAACGACCCAGTCGAACAACGACTGGATCTCTTGTGGTCTGCAGTCATCTTTGCTCTAGAGTCGGGGGTGGAAGCCAATCTACCAAAGTTACCTCTTCCGTTCAGTCAATTTGAACTGCGACAAGACATACTCCATCGCTCCAAACAGACAGCTCAGGGTATTGTTACGCAAATTGTCGTGCCTGATACTCTTCGTGCAGCGGTATTAATGCTGTACCACAATGTTCCTGAAGCAGGTCACCCTGGACATGACAAATGCCTTGCGGAAATAAGAAAGAAATATTAATGGAATACAATGAAAAGAGACAGAGTAACACATTGCTAAGAGTTTATCGTGTGCTCAGCATAAGGGTACTACTTTACCACCGGCTCCAATTCTCCAATATCCTACACCAGAACGTCCTTTTGACACAGTGGCCATTGACTTGTTACAACTTTCGAGGAATCATCAAGGATCCTTAAACGTACTCGTGTGTGTGGATCATTTCTCTAGATTTGCGATTTTAGTCCCACTGAAGAATAAAACAGCCGAATCTGTGGCTCATGCCTTAGTGATGCACCTCATACTGTATGTCCTTTTACTACTCCCAAGGTTCTTCTCTCCGACAACGGATTAGAGTTAAAGAATCAACTTTTAGCACAAATATGTCGACAAGGATTCCAACAAAGCTTCATTACAGCTTATCATCCACAGGCAAATGACCTCGTTGAAAGAATCAATCGTAAAATCCTAGAGATTCTTCGTCCAATAGTGAGTCAAATGCACAATGCATGGGGGGATTGCTTACCTCAAGTGGCAGCCTTTATTAATGGGTCGATCAATAGCTCCACAGACAAATCACCCTACTATATTGTTTATGGCATAGACAAACGTCTGCCCAATGACTTACTTATAGGTAAACCAGGCCCAGTCGACAATGTAGACGATTTCGCTACCAAGCAAATCAGCGTCTTCACAGATATTCATGGCCAATTACGAAAACATTTAGCAGCGTCTCGCGCTGAAATGCTGTATAAGCAACATAAACAGGCTAAGCCTACAACACTAGAAATAGGCGATGCTGTTATGGTGAAAGAACCTGAACGGAACTCCAAACTTTCGCTCAAATTTTCCGGACCATTCCGCATTATCGCCAAAGAAGCGGGCAACAAATTTTAAAATTTGAAACCAAATTCACAAACTTCAGACGTAGTACATGCGGGCAGACTAAAAAGGGGCCACCCAGATCTACTCTCCAGGAACGTTAACAATGTCCCGGACACATCTGTTCAAACCGCAAATATATCAAGTACACCAAGTATATCTAATACTTATTGTTTAAAACTACATTCTGCGAAACAATATTGAGACGAATCCACCTTTTCCAGAATGGTTTGGATCATCGTATTACTCCTTCTACTCCTTGTGGCACAACCGTGTCGATTGACGCGTCCACGGAAGTCCTGAAATCAGGTGCCTTAGATGCACCTTTGGGACGAGTCCTCATTATTGAAGACGTCTTGACCATAAAGTATGAGCTGCACAATTTACTAAATATTCCATGCCAGATGGAGTCTATTGATGTTCACCTCCAGACAGATATGGGGACCCTCGAAACTCTTCGTCAACGTCCTAACATTTCTACCATGAAAACACAAACAATAAATGTTCAGTTACTTCGTCTCAAGACCTTTCATATATATATATATATATATATATATATATATATATATATATATATATATATATATATATATATATATATATATATATATATATATATATATATATATATATATATATATATATATATTATTACTAATGCGTGTTTCTTTGTACATTAATCGTATTGACTATAAATATTCAATAAAACTAACAAAACAGTTATGAAGAGGGTGACGAAGATCAGCTACTAGCTACCTCTTCAAATTTCAGTAATATTAGTTCGTTTTCCCGCCACCACACTCCATCGTACGCTACAGTAAGAGGTCCTTCACATTTAAAAATACGGTTTTCGATACGAGGGCCCTCTTCAAGAAAAGATGTTGTTTAATAATACGGGCGTGAGACAGAGGTTGGGTCGACGACGGACGCTCTCCCACACTTCCCGAGCGTTGTCTTCCACTGCTCACCTGGGCCCAGATTCACTAACGGGTTACGAACATTGTAAGTGCTTAAAAGTTCATAAACTCCTACGGTGGTGATTCACTAAAGACTTACGAAGTCCAGAACTCGATTTAAAATGGCTGACATTCCTTCGTAACTTACGGTGACTTTTAAGACTTTGTAGGCTATTGTAAGGCGGAAATAACGCCGTTTTTTCTACTATACAACCCATACCAAAACACACAGAGCTGCCAGACGTACTTCACGCGTCATTACAGATAGAATTATGATTGAGTTTGAGGACAATGGTTAACCTGTGACAAAAACAATCCCCTTTCTCTCTCTCTCTGTATATATATATATATATATATATATATATATATATATATATATATATATATATATATATATATATATATATATATATATATATATATATATACAGTATATATATATATGTAATATTCAGAAACCAGTGAAATTTCAAACGCCGCGCCATTGGCGATGCTGAGTTCAAGGTCGTCTGAGGGAAGACCTACGTGCGAGAGTTTGTGGAACTAGGCCTATACGATATTGAATGTAGTTTACCGAATTAATAATGATGAGATTCATGAAGTTAAGGGACTATTATTGAATTTGAAATTATTATAGATCGTTTACCAGTCTGAATAATGTTATGGGTGTCCCAAGAAAGTTATTAGTTAGGCAGAAAATATGTCACTAGGCCTAAGCTAGCGCCTTGGAGAGACGCGAGGCTGGCTGGTCCTCAGTCACATGAAAGCGATCGGACCAACAGGACGTCCCTGCGCGTCCGTCCACAGAAATAGTCACGTGGTCTATTCACCTGTGTTGGGCTATTGCAGTATAACAAGTAAGTCTCCTTCGATCTCAGATAGGGGTTAGATAGAGCAGTGATAAAGTTATTAAGAGCTAACAGTGAGTCACTTTCAGGGTTTCCGTCAGAACCCACATGACTGCCAGAGATTGACTGCCGTTTGGGACTGCCGTTGATGATTGAGGCTTGGCGAGTGTCGCCGGTGGAACGATCAGTGTAGGCTTGTCACTGGTTAGCGGGGTAGCAAAGGATCGCTTGAGTGAACGAGTGCTCCCGACAACTAAAACGACAAGGGACCAGCATCAGCATTGGGTGATCAGTTCTTACCATGTGGGTGCCCACCACCACGTGCCCTTGGTCAGCTAGAAGTATTACCTACTGGCCATGGTCACCTGCGGGCGTTCTCTCTTCCCGCCCATGGACGCACTGAGAGTACACTGAGGCTATCTGAGTAAATTAATGGTCACACACTGAGACCAGGAGTCTAGGGGATACCTAGAGAAACATTTTATCTCCCTTATTATGGATGTATGTTGAGTTGGGTGGAGCATGGTTCACGGGTATTGGTGGACCCACTAACATCTCAATAATAGTGACAATATTTTTGTGTGTAGTTAGTACCATTTTTCAGTTCCTGATATTATCTTGACGTGTGTAGTAATAGTTCCTAAATGATTTTGATAGTATTGTTTTTTTAATGTTTGTGTCACTAAGTGGAACCAGAGTGATACTGTGATTTAATTCCTTTAATGCATCTAATTTTTCTTTATAATTCCGATCTCAGGTATAACCTTTGTTCCCCAGAATAGTGGTTAAGTTAGTTTAGGAATTGTGCATCTGTTGGGGTGATATAATTTTGCTGAGTGCCCTTAAGGCCTATTCATTGTAGAGTTATTAATTTCTTATTTTTTTAATACCATTTTCTCAGTGCTGGATATTATTTTGTTGAAAGCCCTTAAGGCCTGGTTCATGTGTGCAAGCAACATTTCTTAATACTTTAAACTTATTGTCCTCTAATGAGGCATTGCCTGAGTTTCTAATAATTTCAACATCATTTATAACTTTTATTCCCCAGAGTAGTGTTTTAAGTTCAGGTTAAGAAGTGCGCATATTGGTGTACCATTATTTGATTGTGTTTGCAGTGTTGGAGGGAATATAAGTGTAAATTTTACAGTGTGTCTCATTCATCCCAGTCACAGATGCTATCCTTCCACGGGTCACGGACAATTCATTTTGTTTAGTAGATTTAAGTGTTCTTATGCTTGTTCGGGGTTTTTCTCACTAGGGGCGCTTCCACTGCAATTACCATCTAATAATCTTTAATAAACCCCAAGTCAAGTGAGAAATTAAAAGTCCAGTAAATTCTGACCGGTTACATATATATATATATATATATATATATATATATATATATATATATATATATATATATATATATATATATATATATATATATATATATATATATATATATATATATATATATATATATATATATATATATATATATATATATATATATATATATATATATATATATATATATATATATATATATATATATATATATATATATATATATATATATATATATATATATATATATATATATATATATATATATATATATATATATATATATATATATATATATATTTCATTAGCCCAATAAAGCACGCGGACTTCTACATATAATCAACACCTCACCCCGCCAGGGATGTGTTGAACAGGCTTGTGTGAAATATAACAGAGTCTAGGACTGCTTTTTGTGTCCTGGTAGCCCAGAGGTAACGTTCCCTGGTCACAATCATAAGATCGTGGGCTCGAGTCCTGTCGGGGTGAGGTGTTGATTATATATATGTACAGTATATATAGAGAGAGAGGTGGTAAAATTGCAGAACAGTATCATCACTTTTTTTCTTACAAAAAATATTTTTTCATAGGTTCTTAATTTAATACATTTTCTTTTGCCGCAAAATTATTGTTGTGTACCATACCCTAACCTAACCTAACCTAACCTAACATTAACATGTCTCACCTATATTAACCTAAACTTACCTTTGTTAGGTGACTGTAAAATAGCTGATTTGGTAGTCTACTGTCGTCCATGTGGGTAACATGGCCAGTTCAACGTTGGTGTCAGCGAGAATACTGGCATTTGTTCTCTTGTCTTCCCAGCGAACTAGGAGGATGGAAAGTAGACTACGATGATGAAAGTTTTCAAGTGCCTTGAGGTGCCTCCTGTATGCGACCCATGTCTCACTGCCATATAGAAGGGTGGGAGGACCATTGCTCGATATACGTGCAACTTTATAGATAATTTCAGCTCCCTACAGCTGAAGACACGGGTACGGAGTCTGCCAAAGGCTTGAGATGCACATCTGATCCGATGTTGAATCTCTTCATCGATGTCCACGGTGGTGGACAAGTGGGAGCCGAGATACTGAAAGTGGGTAACATTAGAGAGAGTAGTACCGTTAAGATGGATGGATGGTGGAGGTGTGGCTAAACCAAGGACAGGCTGAAAGAGAATCTGAGTCTTCCGTACATTCACCTCAAGGCCGAAGTGTGCATACGGATCTGCGTTGGTGTTCAGGATCTCCTGTAGGTCGCGTTCACTGTGAGGGACAAGGGTGAGGTCGTCTGGATACTGAAGTTCAGTTATGGAAACTGCCGACACCTTTGTTCCAGCCTGGAGTTGTCTTATGTTGAAAAGATCCTTCATCCGGTACTCCATGTCCACCTCGCCGGCTAAATTGGCATTGGCAAGAGTAAGGAAGGCAGCCAAGAATATGGAAAAGAGAGTTGCCGCCAGTGCACAATCCTTGTTTTACCCCCGTTTGGATGGGGAAAAACTCAGACTGGGTGCTATTGTGCAGGACACTGCCGTTTATGCCATCGTGGAGTTGCCTCACAATGGCGATGAATTTTGGTGGGCAGCTGCAACGGCTGAGGGTTTGCCAGAGGGCTTTCCTGTTGACTGAGTCGAAGGCCTTGTTTAAGTCGATGAAGGCCATGTGAGGTTACGGCACTGTTCTCCGTTCTTTTCCTGTATCTTGCTGGCAGCAAAGATCATGTTAGCTGTGCCACGTGATGGTCTAAATTCTAAAGCCACATTGAGATTCTGGGAGGAAGTTTCAGAAAAAAGTCTGTTTAGGAGGACTCGGGCGATAATCTTGTCAGCTTTGGACAGCAGCGAGATCCCACGGTTGTAGCTACAGTCTGACCGGTCTCCCTTGTTCATATAAATATTGACGATGAAGGCGTCTTTAAGAGTTTGGGGGATTTCCTCCTTTTCCCATATATTCTTCAGGAGAGAGTGGAGACGGCTAGTAAGCAGAGGTCCTCCTGCTTTATCCACATCGGCTGGGATTCCATCAGGCCCTGAGGCTTTGTTATTTGTTATCTGTTTGATGGCAGTAGTTACCTCATCCAGGGATGGAGGATAGCTGAGATGGGTAAGCTCTGGATGCTGAGGGACGTGTTGGGCAGTCAGGACATACACATCGTCGTTTCAGTTAAGCAGCGAATGGTAGTTCTCTTTCCAGCGTTGATGGATGCCTTCTTCATCTTTAATTAGGGAGTTACCGTCGGATGAGCGGGGGGAGGCTATGCCATGAATGATTGGCCCATAAAATGTTTTAGTGGAATTGAAAAATTCGCGCATCTTGTGTTGATCTGCAAGTTTTTGAGTTTCACATGCTTTATTTTTTACCAGTCGTTCTTTAGATTGGGAAGTTCCTGTTGGGCTGCTGCTTTCTTTTTGCAAAAGGTGTTAGCTTTGGTCCAAGACTAAGGCTTGATCTGCCAGTCAGTTAAAGCAGCACATTTATCATCAATGAGTACATTAATTTCCGGGTCATTTTCATCAAACCAGTCCCGGTGTATTCTTTCGATCTGGCCGAGGATCTCTGCAGGTTTTTGTAATGACAGTGTCGAGAATACCCTGTTCGGCACTAGGATTTGGGTTGTTTGTTGTCGGGTTGTTTATCAGCCTATATTCGAGTTGTTCTTTGAAAACATGTGAGACCACTGGATCCTCCAGACGCTTAGTTGTTTCCTTCGTCGTTTTGGGGCGACGAGAAGTGAGAGCTTGGCTCTGACGAGCCGTTGATCAGTGTCGCAGTGGTCTGAGCCAAGCATTGCTCGGGTGATGAGGACATCTCGGATATCTCTTTATCTGACAATGATGTGGTGTTTGGATCGTGGGTGTTGCCATGAACCCTTGAACTTGTCGACCTACCTAAACAAGGTATTGGTGATAGTGAGGTTGTGTGCAGCACACTTGCTGAGGAGGAGTATGCCGTTGGGGTTACACTTGCCTAGTCCATTTCCCCCTATGGTTCCCTGCCAAATGTCATCATCTCTACCAACTCTGGCATTGAAGTCACCAAGGAGCACAACCTTATCTTGTCTGGGGATAGAGGTTAGCACTCTGTCAATGTCTGCATAAAAGGCCTCCTTGATGTTATCCTCTACATCCAGTGTTGGGGCGTATGCACTGATGAAAAAGGCCTGGCGTGAGTGATTCTGTGGGACTTGGAGCGTCATGAGGTGTTCATTGATCCCAACAGGGATTTCAGTTAGCCTGTGTAGGATGCGTTGGCGGATGGCAAAGCCAACTCCATAAATGCAGTTTCCTTCTGCAGCAGGCTTACCCTTCCAGAAAAAGGTATAGCCAGACCCTTGTTCTGTGAGTCGACCCTCATCTTGGAGGCGGGACTCACTAATAGCTGCTATGTCGATATTATACCTAGCCAGCTCTTTTGCCACAAAGACGGTTCTTCTTTCAGGATGTGCATGTTTGCCAGTATCCAGAAGGGTCCTGACATTCCATGCAGTGACCATAAGAGGTTGTATAGTTTATTTTTGTTTTGATCTGGTATTATAATTGTGTTTTCGACCGTATAAGGATGATCTTACTGGGTGCGATTGCTCAATCAGGCTGGCTCTTTAGGCAGGCAAGGGTACCTTTTCTAGCGCCCTCCCCATGTGGGGTGAGCAGAGTGGCTCCTCGAAAGGGCTGCTCAGTTGCACAGACAGGACCGGATTGCACTGCTGCCTAGATCCCAGTGCATAAACGACCATCTTATCTGTGCCGCCCATGTGCAGAGTTGTGATTAAAGACTCCTGGCTGTCATCTCTACCTGTCCCCGTCGCCGCTCGTCCATCGCTATAGGACTTTTGGGGTATGAGGGGTTGATGATGATGAGAGGTATAATGAGCTGGGTGATGGCTGTGCATGAGTTGATTTATTTGGTGAGGCAGGAGCGCAGGCTGCAACCACACATCTTGGCACTCCCTTTTCCCGACCCAGTGGTGCAAGTGTTGTAGCGACTGGGGAGAGGGAGAGATGCAATTGACTGAAGATAGCCCAGTTTGTTGGGCTTCGCCTCAGTAGTCTGTCCATCATGCAATGCCTTTGTACGCTGGTGTAGTCGTTGGGTTGCCATGTTCGTCACCTCTTCCGCGTACACCGCCGTTGGGGTCTTGTTGGAGCTCTGTAAGCATGTCTGCCTGATGCGGGGCTTCATTGCAGATTTTTCGTTCGGGTTTTACTCCTGTAGCCGTTGGTAGGTTAATCCGCTGGGCAGTGGTTGGTAGGTGCCAGGACTTGACACGTGCCAGTAAGACTATGCACCATCCCTCTGGGGCCCACCATTGTTACTCAGAGATCCCCTGCTGGTCTAGCCTGTGCTCACAAGGCACCCAGTTACCATGTGTTGCCACGAGGAGGCACAGCAGGAGTCTTGATGGCGAAGAGGCTGTGTACTGGCAGGGGAAGACTTATGCAAGTTGTTCCTTTTTCGCCACGAGGGCTAGCCAGCAGCGGTAGGTGAAAGCGAGAGGAAGTAATCAGTGCTTGCATCTTAACACTAATACAATGATGTCACACTAGATACATTGCACCACCCTGTGCATACACACACACACACACACACACACAGCAAAGTTAATAAAGTGTGAGGTATCCTGTATCACACTCGTCAGTCACTCACTCCTGCAGCAATGAAAGAAATCTATCATGATCTTGTCACACACTATGTTTGGGCCTCTGGCTCTACACAAGCACAATCCCTGATTACTGCACAGAAGAGAGTTGTGCTGACAATGATCAACTTGAAAAAACCCTGATAACACCAACGAACAATTTGCTAAATTGAAAATGCTAAAATTCGATAATATTAAAACCTACTGCTGTACCCTATTTGTTCACAAATCTGTCAATCACTTTATTGACAATAATTATTTCCAATTTTGGAATAATCAGAAATACAACTTAAGACACCCAAAGCTACTGAGACCATCCCCATGCGCTTTTCTCAGTCCCAGACCTCCATAACATATCATGATGTGGTGTGGAACAACTTACCCCCACCCATCCGAGCAAAAACTACACTCTCTTCCTTTAAATCATATCTAAAATATATATATATATATATATATATATATATATATATATCACTATTGCAATAATTATTTTTGCCAAGAAGACATGATACTGACAGCTCTGTCCTCTTGTTCCATCAGTGCAGTACTGAAAGGCACCACTCTCTTCGTCAACGAGGATCTATGTCCAGGTACGACTAAAGCCCGCCAACAGCAAGTGGACAAGTTTAAAGAAGCCAGGAAACAAGTGAAACACGTGACGTTCGTTCATAAAACCATTGTTGTGAGGATGTGGGGAACAGGTGGTTTGGTTCACACTCAGGATGGGATGGAGAAAGGAAACTCACAATGTGCTCTCTGTATACATATTATATTGGATGTACAATGCAGCTTGGTGGCTGGTGCTGGGAGGAGGCAGCGTGGTTACAAGCGTGATGTAGAGAGAGCTGGTTGGTGAGGGTGCTCAGAGGAGGACAAGCTTGTGGATCGCCATGCTCGGAGGCGGGAGTGAGGGCCGCCAGGCAAAAGCGGAGGAGGTGCTTGCTGCGGCTGTAGCTAGAAGAAGAGAGTGGTGGTGGTGGTGGTGGTGATACAGAGGGAAGCCTCCCGGAAGGTGGCGTCCTGCCGTGGCCTAAGGAAAGAGCCACCTGAGCAAGCGGCGATATATATATATATATATATATATATATATATATATATATATATATATATATATATATATATATATATATATATATATATATATATATATATATATATATATACATTGATAAAATCACACGGGAAAAGGGAAACAACGGAGCACCTTAGCTTTCGTCTTTATTCAAGACATCTTCAGAGGCAACTGGGTTTCGGTCGGTCGGTGATACGGAGAGAAGAGAGCATTTGCTCTGAGAGTGCAAGAAGGGTACAGTACAAGGTAACGTTCAGAAGTGGGAAATATAGGAGGAGGTTAACAGCAGGTGGGCTATCCACTTTGCGGAGAAGGGTTTTTTTGTCTTCCATCAACAGTGCTGCATTAGAGGACTCATGCGGTTAGGGAAGGCCGGCCTCATTCAAGCTAAGCTAAGTTGTTCCCTCTAGGTCCTTGTGGCACTGGAGGGATGTTCCCCATCTTTTTCGTTTTTAGTTTTTTATTGTGGGTGTTTGTGAACTATTTAGGTCTTTGTTTATTTGTGGGGTCCCTCCAGGTCCTTGTGTGACTGGAGAGTTGTGCCCATCTTTTGGTTCTTTTTTAGTGTGTATATAGAGGCTCTGGTTCTTCGTTATAATTTTTTCTGCTTCTAGGCCACCATCTGTGCGATGTGTTGTTGTTTTCCTCAATTAGTTGGTTTATTATGGGATCCTGTTCTTGCTGGATTTTTTCCCATATTGCATTTGCTTGGGTGTGTATTCTGGTGTTGAGTGGGTCTATGCCGTGTTCTGTGTGTATGTCTTGTGCTGTTTGCGTGTATGGTGGTTGGTGTTTTGCCGCTCTTCTGAGGGCTATATTTTGCACTGCTTGAAATTTAAGTTGATTTTTTCTTGCGATTGTGTTCAGAGGTATCGGAGGGTATTCTAAGTGTGGCCTGATCAGTGCTTTGTATAGGTGCAATTGCGTGTTGGTGTTTAATTGGCGGAATCTTCTGAGCTTTGTAAGTTGTGATTTTGCCATAGCTATTCTTTCATTGATGTGGGGGATTATTCCGTTTCTGGTTATCTTGAGTCCTAATATTTTTCCGTTGGCAGCATATGGTATTTGTTGGTTGACAATAATAGGGTAGGGGTTTGTTTTTGCGATGTGAATTATTTTGAGTTTTTGGACATTAGTTTTTATCTTCCATTTTCGTTCATAGTTGTTTATTATCTCTATTTCTCTGCTTGTTCTAATGGCCATCATTTGTTTGGATTTTCCTGGGTACCTGACTATCTGTGTGACATCATCTACGTATGCTATACTGTATATTCTGATTGCCGTGGTTGCGGCATGTCTGCTGTGTATACAGTGTATAATGTCGGCGATATATTACTGCCTTGGGGAACTCCACTATGAAGGTTGAAAGTTTGTCCTAGATGGTTGTCGATGATTAATTTGGCCTTTCTGTTGTCTAAGAAATTGCACAGTAGTGTTGTGATATTGGTAGGCATGTCCAATTTGATTATTTTCAACTTCAGTCCTTCATGCCAGACTTTATCAAATGCTTTTGACACATCTCTTAGAATTATATTGCATTGGTCTCTGTTGCTTGCAGTATTTGCAATTGATTCGTATATTAGTGCTATTGCTGTGTTGGTTCCTCGATTTTTCCGAAATCCGTGCTGTCTCGGGTTATATTTGTTTTCTTGGTCTAGAAAATTTCTGAGTCTGTGGTTGACTATTTTTTCCAATATTTCACCGGGTGTTTCCAGTAGTGAGATAGGTCTGTAGTTCTCTGCTTGGGTATGGTTCTTTCCTGTTTCGGGATGAGTGCGATTTTGGCTATTTCAAATTTGGTAGGGAAGAAGCCAGTTGCAAGTGAGGCATTGTATATATTTTTAAGCTGTTCGACCATAGACTGAGGAATGTTTTGTAGTACGATTTTATTAATTTGGCTTATGCCAGGTGCTTTGTTCTTGAAGCTTGCTATTGTTTTTTCAATATCATTTTGAGTAAATGGAGCAATTATCGGGTTATTGATGTTTAATGAATTGAGGTTGATTTTCCTGGTAGGTTTCCATTTCTCTGTGTTCTGGCTCATATATGTTCTAGATGCCTGTTCTGTTTCTTGGCAGAAGCTTCTATTGTCTTCGTCGTTGATTCTGAATATGTCTTTCCAGTATTCTCTAAATATTGGTTCTTTGTCGTGTGGTTCTGTTGCCTTTCCGCCGTTTTTGTCCTTTATGTAGCTAGTTTCTTCCGAATTA
>NW_024743709.1:12673820-12802458 GCF_018991925.1 Homarus americanus
TATGTCTTTCACTTCTTCTTTTAGATTCCTGTATAATATTCTGTTGTCATTGCTCCACCCGTGTGTTTTGGTGTATTCATATAGATTGGTGAATCTAGTTTGGATCATTTTCTCTTCATATGTTAATTGTGCATGTGGTAATGTACGGTATGTTGTTTTTGGGATGTTGTTTTTCATTGCTGTTATTACTTCATTGTACCAATTATCCAGTGTTTTGTCAATCTCTGTTGTGTCTTTGTTGTGTAGTAGTGTTGGTTCGTTGTTGCTAAGATCCGATTTAAATTTTTCCCTGTTTGCTCTATTGAGTGAAAATCTTGGGATTGATGGAATTTGTATCGGGGATGTGGATAGAGTTGCTAATATGGGTAGATGATTACTGGTTGTTGTGGGTCCAGCTTTTAGATGTACGTTTAGATGGTGATGCCTATTGGTTAAAACAATGTCTGGTTTCCCAGAGTTATCGGCTGATGCGTAAGTTGCGAAGTCGGGCCCGAGGTGTGTTATTGTCCCGTGTTCGATGAGAGCATGGAGGATTTTTCCTCCTGGGTTTCTGTTATTGTTTCCTAAGGTTGTGTGTTTAGCATTGAGGTCTCCTATGAAGTATGCTGGATTGTTTTGCCTCATTAGTTTTAACATGTCCCCTGTAGGGAATATTGGCCTTTGAATGTTAGATATGAAGTTCCAATAGTTATTGGGCCTCTTGTTGTATTTATTTGGGCTGCAAGAAAGTTACTTTGAAAGTTGTCAATGATTTTGTATTGTATGTTGCGTTTTATAGCTATTGCTATTCCGTCATGTGGTTCGTCGTGTATGTTCATTTGATGTACATGGTAGTTAAAGATCTTGATTTTGTCACTGTTTTTCCGACCATGTGCGTTGATAAGGATGATGTCTGGGTCTATTGTGCTGTATTTGTTAGTAAGTTCTGTTTTCCTCGTCAGAGTCCAGGCAAGGACGTTGTGTTGAATTATCTTTAATGATTTGTTTTGATTAGTCGTGGATCCCGAGAACTTGGTGTAGGGTGTTTGCTGGCTCGTGTATCTCCTGGTGAGTGTCTATTCCTTTCCTCCTTCAATCCCGTTCTGATTTTCTTAAACTTAGTTATATCTACTCTTTCAATTTTATTGTATTTGGTGTTTATAACTCCTGCATTTATCAACTGGTCTATGTAGGATTCTTCTACCCTGACATCTTCGTAGGTGAATTTGACTGTGCCTTCCTTGATTTCCTGCAGAAGTCTATCATTTGTTCTTGTAGGTAGTGTGTTGACTGAGTAGAAGCGGATACCGATCTCATTTCCTAGGTCTGCTGGCTGCACATCGCTTGGTGAAGATGGGGGGGGGGGCACGATGGCCAGAGTGGGATTCTTTTCTTGATTTCGCTTTGGTTGGGTCAGCTTTTGCAGGTTGTGGTTTCTCTGTTTGCTGAGTTGTGGAATCTGATGATTTGCGGTGTGGTGTGACTGCTTGGATGATAGGGTCTATTTCCATGACGTTTTCTTCTTTGCCTAGTTTGGTCACCACGAGGTCAGGTCTTTTATAGCGGAGGTAGGCGTGGCTTAATAGTTGACCTCCGTCATGTTAGGCGTCATGTAAGGCGGCGCTGGTTGACCTAGACCACGAGGCATACACTGGGGAATTCGCGGGGTCGGCTACTCAGCGACAAGCGTTTGTAGGGGAGAAATCCACTACAAGGAAATCTCGGGCAAGTCGTCCCCCCCCCACCACTGGGACTACTAACATACTCTTGTTTAATAATTCCTTCGCAGAATGTCTATTTGATACTGTAATTGTTTGCAATATGTATAGAGTATGAGCCTGTACCAGACATTGTAGCTACATTAACTCAGTTGTCAAGTGACCTAGTTCCTCTCACAAAACGGATTAAAAAGTCTACTGTAGATTCCACTCCCATACTTTCTCAGTGGACTTGGAAGCTGAAATGCACCGAAGTCTCTTTGACGTCATTATTCACCAGTTCCCACACTCTTACCAGAATACGACCGTCCTCTTCTCTGGCTACCACTGCGCATAGTGAAAAGAGTAAAAAGAAGAGAGGTCTCTTAAATATACTCGGTTACGTTTAGAAATCTTTGTACTTAGTGCATCGAAGCTGCAATAGGAGGCCTATGGTGAGGAGATGAGCCACCTGCAGCACCGACAGCTGCCACGACAAAGTCGACTGTACCAGCGAGAGCTATACCTAGGCCAAGACGGGCTGCTCAGAGTAGGAGGAAGGTTACAAGATGCCAAAGAAAGAACTGGACCAATACTACTGCCCAGAGACCACCCAGTAACCAAACTTATAGTGCAGGAAGCACAAGTGGTGGGCGCTGGCCATTCTGGGAGAGAACATACACTGTCCATACTCCGGTGTGAGTTTTGGATAGCCCGTTGCCGCCCTCTGCTCGATAAGATAATAAAGGAGTGTGTCACTTGCCGCCGTAACAATTGGAAGCCCACTAAGCAAAGGGAAGCCATGCTGCCCGGGGAGCGTCCCTTCACTTACACAGGCACTGATTGCTTTGGCCCGTTCACAGTAAGACAAGGACGAAAGAGTACCAAGAGATATGTCTGCATATTCACCTGTCTAGCTACTCGTGCAGTGCACCTGGAGGTGTTGGAGTCTCTAGATACAGATGCACTCCTAAACACTACTGTCCGCTTCATCGCCAGAAAGGGTACGACTCCGAAATGTATTCGTTCAGACAATGGCACCAACATAGTTGGGGCTTGCAAGGAACTCCGTGCGGCTGTGCGTAGTTGGAGGAATGATGAACGCATACACAGACACTTTCAGAAGAAAGATACAGAATGGGTATTCAACCCTCCAGCGGCTTCACACATGGGAGGAGTCTGGGAACGGCAAATCCGAACAGTCAGAAAGGTTCTCAGAGCAATTGTGGGGACCCAAGTCCTGGATGAATATCTACTGCAGACGCTATTTTGTGAAGTGGAAGCAATCATAAATAATCGACCCATCACCCCTGCCTCGAGCAACGTGAGAGACCTGGAAGCGCTTACACCAGCCCACATCCTCCACGGTGGCCCACACTCTGATCTGTCACGAGGAGGATGTCTTCTGAAGGACTCATATCAACGACGGTGGCGGCACGTGCAGCTCCTAGCAGACCGCTTCTGGAAACGCTGGGTGAGGGAGTGCCTTCCACTACTCCGCAAAAGACAGAAGTACATAGAACCAACCCGAAATCTCCAGGAAGGCGACCTCGTCCTCGTCACTGGAGAGAATCTTCCTCGCAACAAATGGCCATTGGGCAGGGTCAAGGCAGTTGTCCCAGGAGCTGATGGTCTGGTACACCAGACAGCAAACAGTATCTGGGGAGTTCCGAAGGCCAGTGACCCGTGTATGCCTTCTTGAACACGCCACGCCGAAAATCTTGGGCAATTGCCCAACGCCAGGAGTGTTATCGCCGCTGGCTTTTATCGTTGGTGTCAGCAACCACGTGCCTCCCCCACCCCACTCGCGGCCTGTTACCACACCAGATGTGGCGACTGGGGCGTTTACCACCGGGAGTGCCATCACCACTGGCGTGAGCACTGAGAGGGTGGCATGGATCTCTATGACACAGATCGCTTTCTCGACTGATGCCCCCCGCCCACGCGACCTGTTACCTCGACAGTTGTAGCAGTTGGGGGTGTTTACCGCCGGGAGAACGCAACAGAGAAAGGGAGTTCGAATTAGCTAAGTTGCAGGCAGAAAAGGACATAGAACTAGCTAGGATTAATGCTCAAAGTAGACCAGAATCCTCTGGCCCTATACAAGATAATGTTGTAAAACCTAGTTTGCCTGTTTATCGTGAATGAGAAGACATCGCCTCCCACCTTGTTAGGTTTGACGGGTAGCTGAGCTGCTTGGTGTGGACAAAGATAGCTTTGCTGTAAGATTGGGTAGCCTATTGAGTGGGAAACTGGTGCAGATTTATACGTCCATGTCTGCCGACATCACTAGAGATTACTCTTTGTTGAAGCAAGCTCTCTTGCGAGGATTTAACAAGACTTCTGATGGTTAGTTATTGTGTTGATTTCCGCAGAACAAAGATTAGGGCAGGGGAAACTTACCAGCAATTTTCAATCCACCTGGGTCGTTTGTTTCAACAATGGCTAGAGGCGTCATAGGTTGATGAAACCCTTGTGTCTCTCACTAACTTTATGATATTAGATCAGTTTCTGTCTTCTCTACAGCCAGACCTGAGAATATTCATCAAGGTACGCAGGCCAGCGATGCTAGGAGAAGCTGTACAACTTGCTGACAACTGGGCGTCCGCTAGCAACGCCTACCCCAAGTCTCTCACTCCCCCAGTGAAGAACACGAAGCCTCCGTCCTCCGAGGAACCATTCCCAGGAGTAGAGAAGAGTAATTCACCGGCATTTCTGTGCCACAACTGCGGAGAAGAAGGGCACATTCGTTCTCGCTGTCCCAGGAATCCCCGCGCCTTCAAATCTACTGACATGCAGCAGCCCAACTACAAGGTCGGATCCTGTTTCGAAGACCGGAGCTGTCCCAGTTATTGTGTCAGCGGAACATTAAATGGGTCTTGGGCATCTACTTTCAACAGGGACACCGGTTGCTCGTATATTAGCGTCTCTGAGGAAGCCCTGCCTGACGCTGACGTCTCCAGCTGCGCGAAGGTTAGTGTCGCCGATTACTTAGGCCGTGTTGACCAGTTCCCTGTCGTTAGATGCTACCTGTGTTGCCCCTATTTTATTTGTTGGTCTGATGTAGTAAGAGCGCCCATTAAATTCGCTAGTGTTCTCATTGGTAATGTTCCCGGAGTTTATGACCCTAACGACCCGGAACCCTTAACACTCTCCTCGCCACCAGCGCAAGTCTCCTCACCACCTAACCACGCCGCCTCGTCACCTGTCGACGTCGCCTCGCAACCCTCATACGTGACCTCACCTTCAGCAAAGGTCCAAGCTGTGGAGACACGGTCGGTGAAGGTGAAACGACTGCATCCCCTGGTTCTGCCGAAATTGCAGCCACTGACTCTGACGCCCAAGGAGTTCGCCAAGTTTCAAGCCTCGTGTACCTCTCTGAGGCGGGTGAGGGAGAAGGTGACCAGGCTAGAGATGGGTCTGTTTACAAGTGTGTTTGGATTGATGGTCTGTTACATCGGTCTTGTGTGTCATCCAAGCAACCAGCCAAAGTAGGTTAGTTTTTCCTGGTTGTTCCTGCCGATTGTCGAAACATCATTCTCTCTGTAGCTCACGAGAGCCCCCTAGCAGGACACTTTTCTCATAGGAAGACTTATATGAAGATTGTTGATCAATTTTACTAGCCAGAAATGGGAGCGGATATTAGAGGCTTTTGTAGGAGTTGTGATCGGTGCCAGCGTATGTCCGCCAAGGGTAGAGTCCGTCCTGTTCCTCTTAAACCTTTACCCATCATTACAGAGCCATTTTCTCGGGTAGCCATAGATTTGGTTGGACCGCTCTCACCCCCTTCCTATGAGGGGCACTGGTAGGTTCTCACTTTGATTGATTTTGCCACCGGGTTTCCTAAGGCCTTGCCCTTGAAGGAAATTGATTCTATTTCCGTGGCTGAAGTGTTGCTTGTGATCTTTTCTTGGGTAGGTATACCACGGGAAATTTTTTCAGATATTTGGGGGCGCAGTTTACCTCTCAGTTGATGGCGGAGCGTCACAAGTTGTTAGGAGTTAAGCCTTTATTTACCACCCCCTTTCACCCTTGTGGTAATGGACGAATTGAGTGACTGCATGGGCCACTAAAAGCGTAACTGCGGAAATTGTGCACCGACAAACAAAGGTAGTGGCACCTGTATCTTGTCCCCACTCTATTTGCGCTGATAGAAATTCCTAGTGACCGGACCGGGTTCTCGGCGTTCGAGTTACTATACGGCCGAGCCGTGAGAGGCCCGCTCTCGGTGTTAAGGGATCTGTGGGAGGACACAAGTATTGAAGACGACGAGCGGACTCACTACCAGTATGTCATTAAATTACAGGACAAACTTTCACAGCGTGCCAAGATCGCCACGCAGAATGCTGACATTAGTAACACCAAATATAAGGCCTATTTCGACGTCAAATCACAGGATCGTCAATATATTCCGGGGTATGAAGTGTTAGTGCTCCTGCCTGATAAGAAGAGTAAGTTGCTTGTTTCCTGGAATGGACCTTACAAAGTCCTCGAGAAGCGGAGTAGAGTAAATTGCATCATTGACGAACCTAAGGAGCCTAAATTATACCATACTAATTTATAAAAGAAATATCATCGTAGGGCACACATTAACTTTGCTCATGTCCTTGATGACATTCCCAAGCTCGAGTTAGTCGAGGCACTACCCTGCGAGGGTTCATGTGAAGTTCAGGCACCAGACTTGGATGATTTCAGTTGCCAGTTACCGATAACATCAGATGGTATAGTAGAATACCCTACGAATGTCAATGGGCCCGCACTTAAACCTAGATTGAAGCGGATCCAACGTGCAGACACTGAGGACCTAATTACTAACTTTGAGGATGTATTTTCAGACGTCCCGGGATGCACGTCCACTGTACACCATGACATCCTCCTTACAACCACTGATCGTGTGCAGGCCAAAGTTATCCTGTCCCTATTCATCTCCGGAGTTATTTGACTACCGGGCGTTAAATGCTGTAACTGTCTTTCATACTGAGCCCGCCTGTTCTATGGAGGAAAACTTGCATAAGTTCTTAGGGGCAAAGTGCTTCTCGGAATAAGATCATTGTAAAGTTTACTACCAGGTACCCTTAACTGAACGCGCTAAACCACTAACTGCTTTTCCTACTCGAAGAGGATTGATGGAATTCTGCCGACTTCCATCCGGGCTGGTGCCACGTACATCAGGCTGATGCGCCTCGTCCTTGTTGGTTTGCCTAGAGTTTCTTTTTATGTTGACAACATCTTCATATATTCCTCGGATTAGCAGGAACATCTTGACGACATTAAAGCTGTCCTAGGGAGGCTAAGGGAACATACTTTGACGATAAACCATCTAAATGCAGGTTTGGGTTTGAGTCGATTCATTATCTTGGATTCGTGTTAGATAGTCAGCATCTTCGTCCTCAACCTAATAAAATAGAAGCCCTTTGTGAGGTGTGTCCTCCTACTACTAAGAAACTCCGTAGTTTTCTCGGTATGATATCTTTTTATAAGGCTTTCATTCCCCAGGCATATGAGTATACCGGACCCTTATCTGACCTTCTATGGAAAGGCCACCGGGAGCCTCTTGTCTGGAGCGACGATTCTCTGTCCACCCAGCCTATTCTTAAGTTACCTGATCACCGCTTGACATTCGTCCTTAGGACGGACGCTTCCAGTCATGGCCTAGGAGCCGTTCTCCTCCAATATGTTCAGGCCTGTCCTCATCGAGTATCATATGCCAGCAGGAAGTTACTAGACAGGGAGAAGAGGTACTCCACCATTGAACGTGAGTGCCTAACTTTTTTGTTTGGGGTTTTGAGATTTGATTATTACTTGAGAGGAAAAGAATTTATCCTGGAAGTTGACCACAAACCCTTGCTGTATTTAAATACATTCAAAGGGGCAAATGACAGATTGTTAAGGTGGGCTCTAAGTCTGCAGGGGTATAGGTTTCGTGTTGTTCACGTCGCCGGGAAAGACAACCTTGGGGCAGAACTTTTGAGCAGGTCTACTGTATAGCAAACCATTTGTTGCAGGATTACGTTTCGTTGTACTAATCTTAAGTTTTAATCTACCTTACAGTAGATTTTTGTCGGGGGAGCTGTGTAAGGCCTGTCACAACAGGAAAAAACAAAAAAAACAAAGACAATCGGACTATAAAAGGGTAGACAAAGGATGCGAGTTTTTGTTGTGTATAATATAGTACCATAAATTCCTTAACAAAATATTCAGCTTTCTATAATTTACCCTTAACCAAACTTAACCTAAACATTAACAGTATATACATATTTATACAACATACAATAATTTGAAGCAAGGTGGAGGCGGGGTGGCAATATAAGATTACAAATACTTAAGTGTGGAGCTGAGATGGCTGACGAGTAAGGCTGAGTATTGTAGAAGACGGTAGGTAGTCACTGTGCCGTAGGTTTCCAGGATAGGTGATCCTGTGGTCACTTCCCAGAGTGAACTGAACTCTCCTCGAACTGGAGCTGACGAAGAAGACTTTGAGGAGGTGACGCAACAACCAGGATATGGAGAAGGGAAACCCCGGAGTGGTAACTAAGAGTAGTCATACTCGGGTTTCGTCCCTAGATGGCGTTGCTCGTGGTGCTGGGTAGGTAGATCAGGACAATAGATGGCGTGGTTCGTAGTGCTGGGTAGGTAGATCATGACAATTGATGGCGTGGTTCGTAACAGCGGCAAGACATCGCCCACCAACGCCGGCGCCAAGTGAGCAAGCTGCCCTGGACCTTCCCCCTGAGAGCCAATCACCATGTTACCAGAACATTCCACCGTGCTGGTTAGGAGTTTTCATCTGCAGCCGTAGGAAATATCTGTACTTTATTTGACTCCCGTAATTGTTGACTCCCGTAATTGTTTGACTCTCTTAATTGTTTGACTCCCGTAATTGTTTATTTAATATTTGTGTGAGTGGTGTCAATTATGATTATTTTCGTAGTAAAGAGATGTCAATCTCTAACGGTTGTTTGTTACCCCTTGGAAACCCATGGTTCTTGACTTTCCTTTTCTAAGATCCTGATTAGGCTGGCAAGGGATTTATAGCCCAAAGTCCAGGCCTTTACAGTGATAGTCCTTGAACCATGGTGCTACTTTACACACATTACAGCAGTAACGAGTGGTATCCTTCCTCTTCTTTGCTCTTCGTGACGTGTTGTAGCAGATGTGACACTGCTTCTGTGCTTTCTTCTTGCCAGATGTTGGTGGTAAGGGGGAAGGAAAGTAGTGACCTCTTAGAGGAGAGTGTGTCACGAGCTGGATTACGAGGTGTTACATGTTGTTCTTGCCAGTACATCTGAAACATCTCCCTCACCACTTCAACAAGAAGTTGAAGCATTCTGATCATAGAGTGGGTCATTATCCGACTCAGAAAAATCATCTGGGGTAAGCTCTGATGTATGTTCATACTCGAGAGCGAGTTGCTACTATTCTGCCTCAGTCTACCTGGACGAGAGAGGTGTGGCATGTTCATGCGTGGCTGGTGTGAGCGTGATTCACTGTCACCGCTGTGGCATGCAGAGCATGGAGCCACGTGGCCCGGGAAGCAGTATGCCAGTAGGCAAGGAGGGGGTGATAAGGTAGCTCTAAGCGCATGTCGCTACTACCACAAATATGAGTTCAGGACAATGCTAAATCTAGCCACGTACTTTTACGGGATTAGTGCTGGTCGTGGCTGGTCACCCATCCCATATAAGTATGGGATTAGCGCTCGACGGGTTGATAATTCATAAAACAACGACAACAGCTAAGTGTACAAACATTTTTTAGTTCTTTGGTAGATGAATTGGACGATAAGATAGTCAAGGACAAGACTGAGAAGGAAGGTACAAAAACCTTAATTGTTGGCAATCCCCTGGTAAAGTACCCAGATAGAGCTTTCTGTGTCAAAAATAGAAATGGGATGAGAGTGTGTTTACCAGGAGCTGAGGTGGGGGATAGAGTTGACAGGATGGACAATATCATGTCTGGTAATGGGAACAAACCTGTTATTTGTCTCAGTGCAGGAGGTAATGATATTGGCTGGTGTATGGGGTGAGGAGCTCCTTGATAAGTTCAAGGCAGCTATCTGTAAGGGCGGAAACGATCTTCCTGCTCGTTACCGCTGCTAACACCCTCGTTTGCTGGTGTGACTAACACTTGGGGGGGTTTGACAGAGGTGAGAACGGCAGCGGCTACCTGTGTCACCGGCAGATTCACCCCAGCCGCCATACAGTTACTATCTAGCTACCCCGCTGTTCGTCAAATTCTGGCTGTGATCTCATCAAAGGTCCTGAACTCGTGGGCTGTTTTCCCAGACCTTCCCCTGTCGACTGTCAATTCTCTGGACATCAACCACTACCGCTGCTCCTCTCCACCGTCGGTGCCCCCGGTGGTTCGTCTGCTCTATGAAGACATCGGCCGCTGTCGCTCGAGTGAAGTTGAACGAACCCTTCCCCCTGAGAGTGGATCACTGTGTTCTGGAACCTTCCCCAGGGCCACTGTCGTAGGAAATAGCTGTTCATTGTTTGATTATATTGTTTGATTCCTTTAATTGCTGACTCCTATTAATTGTTTGCTTCCCTTAATTATTTGACTCCATTAACTGTTTACTGCATTAATTGTTAGACTCCCGTATTGTTATTTGATGTTTGTTGAGTGGTGTCAGAGTTTTGTGTTATATTTTTATAGTAAAGAGATGCCAATCTCAAACGGTTGTTTGTTATTCCTCAGAAAACCATGGTCCTTGACTGTCCTTTATTAAGAACCTGATTAATCTGGTAAGGGATTTCTATCCCTAAGTCCCAGGCCTTTACACTATCTAAGGTATTAGGTTGAAGGCAGTGAATGGTTATCAAGAGCAGTTGGTGACAGAGGCAGTCTTGACAGATGTTGCAAGTCAATATCAGTCTCATTCATTGACAACAGGGAAAACTTTTACGACAGAAGGGACCTTTATGCTTGGGATGGGGTAAAACTTTTACGACAGAAGGGACCTTTATGCTTGGGATGGGGTACATTTATCTAGGGAAGGGGGTGGCAACCCTGGTTGGCTTTTTCCAGAGGGCAGCTCAAATGATGTGAGCATGCGGGTTGAGGAGACTGAAGTGGGCGAGGGTAAACAAAGTGAAAGGATTCAGAGAAATAGTGCTAGGAATGATGAGAAAACTTTATTAGGCAGAGTTATAACCTAAACATGACAAAGAGACGACTCAGATCACGACTAACTTAAAGGTCTACTATGCAAATAGTAGAAGTATGAGAAATAAAATGTACCGAAAAAATGGATATAATAGCATTTACTGAAACATGGATAAACTTTGACTCACGTGAGTTACCTGTTGAATACCAATTTAAAGGTTTCAGATTATTCCATTCCGATAGGCAGATTAGGGGAAAGTAGGTGGGGTAACAATCTATGTCCGGGATAATTTGAAGTGTGAAATCAATAAGGAGATAAAAACTGAACTAACTACAGAAACAATTTGGATATATTTTTTTGTGGTAGGGAAGAGTTAATCATAGAAGTAATATATAGACCTCCAAATCTTGATAGGGTTAATGAGCAACTTATTTGGGATGAAATACTCAGTGCATCCAGACATAGCAAAGTCTTTATTGTAGGCAACTTTAACTTAAGTCAAATAGATTGGACCGGCCTTATGGGTAACTCAGAATCAAAGGATTTTCTTGAAACAGTTCAGGATTGTTTCCCAAGTTAATATATTGTCGAACCCACCCGGGGTAATAATATACTAGGTTTAGTTCTGTCAAACGGAGAAAACCCCATTTGTAATGCCAAGGTAAGGAACGACCTAGCTAACAGCGATCACAAGGAGGTGAGATTTAAAGTAGAACTTAATGTCAGTCACAAGGAAAATTCTAATAAATTCCCAGGATTCAGAAGGGCAAACTTTGATAGGTTGAAAGAGCAGCTGAGATGAGGGGTATTACGTTTGGGGGTGAATTATATGACCTCATGAGAAGTGGTAAATAATATGACCTCACAGAATGTACCCATAGTGGGCGACCTCACTTTACCTGGTGACCTGACAATGATAATCTCACAAAATATGACCACAGAGGCACCATACAAAAAACTCAGATAAAATAACAATGACTCCAAATGGATAAATAATTATTTAAAACATATTAATGGACAGTATTGGCCAGTAGGGTTAAGACAGAGATAATAAAAGCAAAGAGGAATAATGAACTGAAGGTAGCAAGGGAGGCGAGATGAAACCCAAAAGAATATTTTCAAATTTATCAAACTAAAACTCAAGACAAGATTGTAACAATACAGTCAAATACTGGCGAATTAACTGATAACGACGGAGAAATGAGCAATAATCTGAACAGATACTTTTCATCAGTTTTCACATCCGAAAATTTAAACATTATACCCGAGGCACCGACTATTTACATTGTACAGAGATAATGACCGTTAACGACTAATAAGTCGTCTGGTCCCTACGAGATATTTGCCAGAGTATTAAAGGACTGTAAAGATGGGGGATAGATTACTATCCTTAAACTATCATCCAATTTGTTTAACATCAATTGTAAGCAAATTACTGAAAGCAATAATTTCAATCTCAGTGGAATATCACCTCTAGTAATGGTGTCATGTAGTGGTCGTGTTAGTAAACTAGGTAACATAGTGGCGACGCAGACGCTGTAGACACAAGGAAGGACTAGTGACGAGTAGTCACCCCACCTAAATTGATCCATGATTCCCAGAATGGCTTCACAAGTTAGCGTTCATGTCTGACATATCAATTAGAATTCTTTTCAACACTTTTCGAGTCAGTGGATGAGGGACTCGATTATGATGTGGTTTACCTCGACTTTAGCAAAGCTTTTGACAGGCTCCCCCATGAAAGACTAATATGTAAAATGGAGACACATGGAATTTGGGGATGCTCTAAACTGGATTAGGGCGTGGTTATAGGACAGGAAACAGCGAGTAGTAAGCGCAAATTACACTAAATCCGATTGGGGTGACGTCACTAGTGGAGTACCCCAAGGTTTAGTACTTGGATCATTACTATTAATTATATACTGTACATAAACGACATAGATAAAGGCAGAGACAGCAACACAAGAAAATTTTCTAACGACTCCAAAAGAGGGCACGTAAGTAAATCTGACGAGGACTTCGTAATACTACAGGAAGAAGAAAAAAAATTCATAGTCTGTAAAATGGCATATGAAATTTAATGTGCAAAAATGCAAAGTATGTTTAGGAGATGTAAAATGAGAAAACATATATCAGATGAATAACGATGATATAGAGTAACCTGACTGTGAGAAAGATTTAGGAGTAATGATAAGTAGGAATTTGAAAACCAAGACGACAATGCGTATTGGCACGAAACAAGGATAGCAAACTACTTGTGTTCATACAAAGGAGTGTTACTTAAAAGACTAGCAAGGTTATCCTAAAGCTATATCTTGCGCTTGTGAGACCTCACTTGGATTATGCAGTTCAGTTTTGATCATCCGTACTACAGAATGGATATCGAATCTCTAGAAAGCAGGAAGATGACGAGACCAATCCCGGGCATTAGGAACCTTGAGTATAGAGACAGATTGAAGCATCTGAATTTGCACTCTTTCGAGAGACGTAGAGTGAGGGGCGATATGACTGAGGTTGCATAAATGGTAGTCAGGGTTAAACAAAGGTGATACACAAAGGTACTTAAATTATCCAACAAGGAACGAATTCGTAGGAGTGGTTTTAAAATAGACAAATTTATATTTAGGAGCGGGATAGGTAAACATTGGTTTGGAAATAGAGTAGTGGATGAGTGGAACAGGTTTCGAAACGTCATCATTAACTCGAACACTCTGGGTAAGTTTCAAATATAGGTTGGACGGATATATGAGCGATAGTGGTTGGGTGTAAACGGGACTGCCCAGTATGGGCCAATAGGCCCCCTGCAGTTTCCTCCATTATATAAAAGTAATATAAGCTCCAAAGTTGTTGGTAGCGAAAGTCAGAGCGGGGAAGATGACAGAGGAAGACGCAGGGGGTTAGGAAGGGAATTGTAGTGGGAGAGATAGTGCCGTGGCTTTACACGACATGCGTAGTATTTTATTTAAAGCGCACGAATTGGGTTTTTATCTGTGTTGGGTGTGTGTGATCCTCAGGTCACCACTCCTCCAGATTGTGTTAGATACAAGTAATAGAAGCTCCAACAACTTTTCCTGAATACGAATTCGCAACTTTTCGATTTACAACTGGTACCTACTTACTGCTAGGTGAACAGGGACCAAGGGGGCTAAGAAAAGTGTCCAAACAACTTTCCGCCGGCCCGGGAATCTAACCCGTGACATCTCGCTTGCTAGGCAAGAGCGGTACCACGCTACCACTGGCGCCCCCGGCGCCCCTCTGTATGTTCTTATGTTCTTATCATAACTTGATGGTCGTCAAAGTAGTATTAGTATTAGTGTGTGTGCGCGCGCGCGCGTGTGTGTGTGTGTGTGTGTGTGTATGTTCAAAATTTCGCTGTTTTAATCGTAATATATCTTAATATCGATTTTGTTGACTTATTGACAACGATGCACTAATATCATTCATATTATACCCCTTTATTAATTTTTTGTATATTCGTTTAGTTTCCTTTATTGTATAGTCAGCAATATATCTTGCAAAACCATTCACGGACCATCGACAAACACAATCAATTATATTTTAGTTCATTAAAGTTGTTTTGTATGAAAATGTTATTACAATATTGATAGATTTTTTTATATTTTATTTATTTATATATCTTTCTAAAGTTCATTGATTGGGACGTCCATTATTACAGGCATTTACTGTGTTGTGTGTTGGCTGGCCGTCACCACTGCGACACCTGGGGCAGGACCAGCCAGAATTCTTGTTGCGGAATGTGAACTCATCCGCAAGATTTCGATTCGCATGTCCAATGACCCAAAGCCTTTGAAGCCTGGAACTGTGCGCCATCATAAAGGAAAATTTGAATTAACTTCCACACACATTTTATTGTTGAATAAGATGTTAAGCTGTCGTGTATATATATATATATATATATATATATATATATATATATATATATATATATATATATATATATATATATATATATATATATATATATATATATATATATATATATATATATATATATACATATATATATATATATATATATATATATATATATATACATATATATATATATATATATATATATATATATATATATATATATATATATATATATATATATATATATATATATATATATATATATATATATATATATATATATATATATATATATATATATATATATATATATGCAAGTAAATCACTGTAGGTGCGTGATCCAGGTATATGCTGATAACCACCTAAAGATGTGAATTACACGAAAGCGCTTGGGAACTTCGTGTTTTCTTTTTCCTTGTGGTTATCAGCATATATATATATATATATATATATATATATATATATATATATATATATATATATATATATATATATATATATATATATATATATATATATATATATATATATATATATATATATATATATATATATATATATATATATATATATATATATATATATATATATATAAATAATAATAATAATTAACGGTTTATTGAAAAAGATGTGCAGCCCTAAGGCTGAAAATATACATTAGACAAAAATGACTTATTACATACAAAGACATGGGGTGGGTGGGTCTTTTAACAAAAGCTTTCATTACTGAAAGAAGGAACATGAACTGAACATACAAATTGTTATAGTTTGCAGTTGATGGCCCGGGCTGGTGTTTTGCCATACTGTGTGAGGTTACATAGGCCTCATGGTGCAGTAACTCGTCCGTAGGTGTTGATATGAAGGACCTCACGTGGTCATAGAGACACTGGGTGGAGTGATGTTCACATGGTACAGCTATCACCCAGCTCATCATACCTCTCTCAACATCATCAAAACCCCTTATATGTGTGTGTGTGCGTGTGTGTGTGTGTGTGTGTGTGTGTGTGTGTGTGCAGGGTTTTTAAAATGAGTCTAGTGTGGCAGCATTATGTTAGTGTCAAGCTGCAAGCACTGCTTGCTCCGATTTCAGCTGCCGCCGCTGTCTAGCCCTTGTGGCGAACAGGGAAGCAACTTGCGTAAGTCTTCCCCTGCCAGTCCACAGCCTTCTCACCATCAATACTCCTGCTGTGCCTCCTCGTGGCAACACACGGTAACTGGGTGCCTTGTGGGCCCAGGCTAGATCTGCAGGGGATCTCGGAGTAGCAGTGGGCCCAGAGGGATGGCGCATAGGCCCACTGGCATGTGGACACGTCCTGGCGCCTACCAACCACTGGCCCGCTGCCTTGCGGATTAACTTTGGCAGGTATAAGGATATGGGAGTAAACCAGAACGAAAAATCTGCGGTGGAGCTCCACATCAGGCAGACAGGGTTACAGAGCTCCAACAAGACCCGAACGGCGGTGTAGGCGGAAGAGGGGACCACCATGGAAACACAACGACTTCACCGGCGAACGAAGGCAATACCTGATGGACAGGCTACTCAGGCGAAACCCAACAAACTGGGCTATCGGCAGTCCATTGCAACTCGCCCTTTCCCCATTCATTGCAACACTTGCACCAATGGATCAGGAAAAGGGAGAGCCAAGATGTGTGGTTGTACCCTGCGCTCCTGCCTCACCACATAAATCAACTCACGTGCAGCCATCACCCAGCTCATCAAACCTTTCTCATCATCATCAAAACCCCTTATACCCCCCAAAAGTCCTATGGTGACGGACGAATGGCGACGGGGACAGGCAGAGATGACTGCCGGTAGTCTCTAGTCACAACTCTGCACATGGGCGGCACAGATAAGATGGTCGTTTAGGCACTGGGATCTAGGCAGCAGTGCAATCCAGTCCTGTTTGTGCGACTGAGCAGCCCTTCCGAGTCCCACTGAATGAGTCACGTCATGCCTTCTTCATCAGTGCATACGCCTCAACACTGGATGCAGATGATGATATCAAGGAGGCCTTTTACGCCGACTTCGAGAGAGTGCCAACCTCTATCCCAAGAGAAGACAAGGTTCTGCTCTTTGGCTACTTCAATCCCGGATTTGGCAGAGATGTTAACATTTGGCAGGGACCCATAGGGAAAAATGGGCTAGGCAAGTGTAATCCCAACGGCTTACTCCTCCTCAGCAAGTGTGCTGCTCACAACCTCACTATCACCAATACCTTTTTTTGTCAGTCCGACAAGTTCAAGGGTTCGTGGCAACACCTACGATCTAAACACTGGCATCTCATTGACTACATTATTGTCAGAGAAAGAGATCGCCGAGGTGTCCTCATCACCCATTCCTTGCGTGGCTCACACCACTGTGACAACGATCATCGACTTGTCAGGTCCAAGCTCTGACTTCACGATGCCCCAAAACGGCGAAGGCAGCAAGCCTCCAGAAAAGGTTTTAATACTAAACGTCTGGAGGATCCAGCGGTAGTATATGCTTTCAGAGAGCTGCTTGAACATGAGCTTATAAACAACCCAACAGTAAACAAAGTGAATCCCAGTACTGAATAGGATACTCATAATACTGTTATGACAAAAACCTGCAGAGAGACCCTCGGCCAGTTCAAAAGAATACACCAGGACTCGTTTGATGAAAATTATACGGCAAACAAAGTACTCATCGATGATAAACGTGCTGCTTTTACTGACTGGTGGAACAACCCTCAGTTTCGGACCAAAGCTGATACCTTCCGCAAGAAGAAAGCGGCAGCCCTGCGGGAACTTCGTAATCTAAAGAACAACTGGCTTAGAAATAAAGCATGAGAAGCAGTAAAACTTGCAGATCAGCACAAGATACGCGAATTTTTCATTTCCACTAACATATTTTATGGGCCAGTCACTCGTGGCGCAGACCCCTTATACTCATCTGACGGTAACAACATAATTAAAGGCGATGAAGGCTTCCTTCAGCGCCGGAAAGAGCACTACCATTCATTGCTCAACCGAAACACCGATGTGGATGTCCTGACTACCCAGCAGGTCCCTCAGCATCCAGAGCTGACCCACCTCAGCAATCCTCCATCCCTGCATGAGGTAGCTACTACCATCAAACAGATGAAAAATAACAAAGCCTCAAGGCCTGATGGAATCCCAGCCGATGTGTATAAAGCAGGAGGACCTCTGCTTCCCATCCATCTCCACTCTCTTCTGGAGAATGTATGGGAAAAGGAGGAAATCCTCCAAGCCCTTAAAGACGCCTCCATTGACAATATTTATAAGAACAAGAGAGACCTGTCAGACTGTGGCAACTACCGTGGGATCTCGCTGCTCACCGCAGCTGGCAAGATGATCGCCCAAGTCCTCCTAAACAGACTTCTTCCTGAGGCGGAAAACTTCCTCCCAGAATCTCAATGTGGTCTTAGACTATCACGTGGCACCATTGACATAATCTGTGCTCCCCGCCAGATACAGGAAAAGTGCAGATAACAGCGTCGTAACCTGTACATGGCTTTCATCCACCTAATCAAGGCCTTCGACTCGGTCAACAGAGAAGTCCTGTTGTGGACCCTTAGCCGTTTTGGCTGCCCACCAAAATTCATCGCCATTGTCAGGTACCTCCACGATGGCATGAAAGGCAGTGTCTTGCACAACGGCATCCAGTTAGAGTTTTCCCCATTGAAACAGGGGTTAAACAAGGGTGTGTTCTCGCACCAACTATCTTTTCCATCTTTTTGACTCCCTTTCTTACTCGTGCCGGTGCCAATTTAGCCAGCGGGGTGAACATCGAGTACCGGGTGTCGGCAGCTTCCATTACTGAACTTTAGTATGCAGACGACTTCACCCTTGCTGCTCACACTAAACATGACCTACAGGAGATCCTGAACACCTATGCAGACGCATATTTTTTATTTTTATCTTTTTTTTTTATTGGAGGAAATTGTGAGGCCTAGCATATCTATTTCAGAATTTGGCAGAATGATAGCGTCCTGAAATGTAATTGGTGGGAGATCATCTAATTTAGAAAGTGTAATTGGTTAATGCTGAGTTTTATTACTATTGAATTTAACCAAGTTTTTACCTCCCCATTCAGAGATGCTGCACAGATCCGCATTGATAGAAGTAATGATATCAGCTCTAGAAACAGAACTAGTTTGAGAGTTAGGAGGAAGGAGAAAAAGTGAAGAAGAGAGAAGAGTAGAATCATCAGCGTAAGAATGGATAGAATTAGTTGTAGTTTTGAAGTAAATCATTGATAAAAAGAAGGAAGAGAGTAGGTAAAAGAACATAACCCTGTGGGACGCCACTATTGGTAGAGAAAGAGCGAGAGATCGATCCCTCGACAACAACTGCCATGGATCGGTTCTCAAGGAAGCTAGAGATTAGAAAACAAAGTGGGGGAGAGAAACCATAAGAGAGAAGTTTAGAAAGCAAAGACTTGTGCCATATCCTGTCAAATGCTTTGGAGATGTCGAGGGCCACGACGAAAGTTTCCCCATAATCCCTTAAAGAGGATTACCAAAAATGGGTACAATAGGAGAGCAGATCACCAGTAGATCTCGCCTGGCGAAAGCCATACTGGTGATCCGACAAAAGAGAATGGTGTTCAAGGTGACGGAGAAAATGGGAGTTCAAGATAGTTTCGAAAATCTTAAAGAGGGATGAAGTTAGGGCAATGGGGCGATAGTTATAGGGATTAGAATGGTCACCCATCTTCGGGATGGGCTGAAGCAAGGCATGCTTCCAAGAAGAAGGAAAAGTTTGGGTTTTGAGACAGACGGGAAAGAGGCGAGCAAGCACAGGGGCCAGAGCTTCAGCACACTCCCTCAGAACACGAGGGGGTATTCCGTCCGGTCCATGCGCCTTACTCACATCCAACCTGGATAACACACCGGCAACCCTGCGAGTGGAGATTACAGGAAAGTGCATAGGTTCAGTAGGAGGAGCAGAGGTAGGAGGGATAGAGTGGGAATCGTCTGAGATGGAATTAAAGGAGAATAAGGTGCCAAAGAGATTGGCTTTGGCAGGTGGAGAGTTGGCTATAGAGTTATCAGGTCGGAACAGAGGAGGAAAAGAAGGAGTGCCCTGACAGCAACAACCAGTGTGCATCTCTCTCTCGTCGAATGATTGGCGGACACAAACACACACACACACACTACAGACATTTTTTATTTATTATGTATTATTACTCAGGAAGTCAGAAGACGCGAGCCTTAGACATAAATGGACCTTCTCTCCTTTTTAGTTTGTCTCTGCTATTTACGATTGCCACGTATTATATACACTGTTGTGTGCCCCAAGATAAATCTGAATTTTCATACTCCTGTTTGAACATCTCGTACTTAAACTTGTTTGATAAAAATAAAAAAAATCTTACCAGTTTAGAAATTCTTGGTATAATTCGTGTATTTAAGGTTAATCGCTTAGTAGGAAAAGTTATTAATAATACGTAAACAAAAAATGAAAAAAAAACGAATGGGATAATGCCTCCTCAATATTACCTTGTAATTCAATTGGCAGTAGGAACATTATAGAATCAAATTTCATTAAACATACCGAATCCATTAACATGAATTTGAGTAACGGTATGTACAAATTGGACAATTTTGTAATTAAGAAGATTTGTAACCAGGTGAGAAGGTTGGGTCAGTTTTCCCTCTGACCTGACTACCGACCGTTGCTGTGCTTTTGTAAAGATTAGTAGGGTCATTACCAATACTTGACCTCTGTGGACTTGTTCTCACCCTCCTCTGTATATATATAAAACTTGTTCTGCACTTCTATTTTAGTCTGTACTCACCCCTGAAGATGTGAATTACACGAAAGCGCTTGGGAACTTCGTGTTTTCTTTTTCCTTGTGGTTATCAGCTATACCTGGATCACGCGCACCTACAGTGATTTATTTGCATATATATATGCAAATTATGTAGGACAGACAGGAAAAACACTGCAGCTCAGAATCAAACAACATAAGTATAATATCAGAACAGCATCTGAAAGCAGTGCCTTGTTCGTTCTTGTTAGGAATAATAATCATCCCATTGCTTGGGAAAAAAGCTTAGAAGTATTTAAATCATCTTGTGTCACAGAAAGACTTCTGGTTGAAGCTAGTTTGATTAAGGAATTATAATCAATAAACCTTAGTGATGGTCAGTTCAAAACTGATAATATGTTACATAAATTTATTTGTCAGTGGCCCAAGGTTAAAAATGCTTTGAAAACCCTTGATCTAGATGTATGATAGTTATTTAGTGGGTCCCTTATTTTTGACCTGACCTGACTAGTCACGTCACCCCCCTTCTCTTAAGCTCCTCTAGGTGTGTGTTGATGTGGGGATTAGTGGATGACATCATTATGAACTGACCTCATGTTTTTAAGGTCACCCTGTATATTTAAGCCTCTCTCTGTCCATATAATCCAGTTGCCTCTGAAGATGTCTTGAATAAAGACGAAAGCTAAGGTGCTCCGTTGTTTCCCTTTTCCCGTGTGATTTTATCAAGATTTGTCTTATCCACGTTTTCATTGTGGATCTACATGATATATATATATATATATATATATATATATATATATATATATATATATATATATATATATATATATATATATATATAAATTGAAATTAGAAAAAGGGAGCCAATCAACATCAAGCGTTTTTCAAGGGTGGAGAACAGTCCTTTGATGCTAGCGGCAAAATTCATTTTTATTTATTTATTTATTTAATGTACTTGCCCGCCTTTTTAGCGAGTTTCTGCTTCACCTGTTTTGATGTTACGTTTGTAAAATATATTCTGCTAAAGTTTTCATTATTTAACTGTGAAAAAAAATTCTGATACAGTTCAATATACTGCGTTAAGAGTTGACAAAATCACGTCGACCTAATGTGTTAATAAACTTAGGCACACACCTGATGTACAGTCAGCAAAGATCACTGACTGAGGCCATGTTAATTTGTTAAGGATTGTATTCCTGGTTGTGTGATGCATTATATAACCAGTATGATGTATTTTTTATATCACATATACTAGTTAATACGGAGAAATTAGCAGGAATCACTTGCGTATATGAGTTTTGTTCAGAATTTTTTTTTATTGACTACAATCTCCCCAAAAAGTATCGACCCCTTTTCTCATCGATACAATGTGTCACAATGAACGAATATTTCCTATCACTAATTGTGATTCCTGCATTGTGTTGGTAGGGCTGCATTCATAGTATAAGAACATAAGAATGGAGGAAACTGCAGCGGGCCTATTGGCCCATACTGGGCAGTCCCGTTTACACCCAACCCCTATTGCTCATATAAGCATCCAACCGAAGTTTGAAGCTATTCAGCTTATTCGAGTTAATGATGATATTTGGTAACTTGTTCCATTCATCCACTACTCTGTTTCCAAATCAGTGTTTACCTATTTCACGCCTAAATCTAAATTTGTCTAATTTAAAACAATTGTTACGAGTTCGCTCCTGGTTGGATAGTTTGAGTGCCTTTGTAATGTCCCCTTTGTTTAGCCCTGCCTTCCACTTATACACCTCTATCAGGTCGCCCCTCGCTCTACGTCTCTCGAGGGAGTGCAAATTAAGATGCTTTAACCTGTCTCTATACTCAAGGTTCCTAATGCCCGGGATTAGTCTTGTCATTCTCCTCTGAATTCTTTCCAATGATTCTATATCCATTCTGTAATACGGAGACCAGAACTGAACTGCGTAATCCAGGTGTGGTCTCACAAGAGCAAGATACAGTTTTAGGATGACCTCGCTAGTCTTGTAACTAACACTCCTTTGTATGAACCCAAGTACTTTATTAGCCTTGTTACGAGCAAAAACACATTGTTTACTTGGCTTAAGGTTCCTACTTATCATTACTCCTAAATCTCTCTCGCAGTCGGATATCTCTATGGCATCGTTGTTCATCTGGTATCTGGTTTCCCTGTTTACATCTCCTATACTGAGTACTTTACATTTGTCCACGTTGAATTTCATCTGCCATTTTTCAGACTATTCGAAAAATTTGTTTAGATCTTCCTGTAGTTTTGCTGAGTCCTCGTCAGATTTAATAACACGTCCTATTTTAGTGTCATCAGCAAATTTACTTATGTTGCTGTCTATGCCGATATCTATGTCGTTTATGTATATAATAAATAATAATGGTCCAAGTACTGAGCCTTGGGGAACTCCACTTGTGACGTTGCTCCAATGGGACTTTGTGCTGTTAATGCTCACTCGCTGTTTCCTGTCCTGTATCCACGCCCTAATCCATTTAAGGGTGTTACCTTTGATGCCATGAACTTCTACCTTTCTAATTAGTCTTTCGTGGGGGACTCTGTCGAAGGCTTTGCTAAAGTCGAGATATACCACATCATAATTGTGCCCCTCGTCCATCGATTCGAAAACTGATGAAAAGAATGTTAATAGATTAGTTAGGCAAGAACGTCCGCTTGTGAAGCCATGCTGGGAATCATTGATCAATTGGTGCTTCTCCAGGTGATTTCGAATAGAGTTTGAAATGATTGCTTCCAGTAATTTGCCTACTATTGATGCTAGACTGATTGGGCGGTAGTTAGAGGATATTGATCTATCCCCCTTCTTGAAAATTGGTATTACATTCGCTATCCTCCAGGATTCTGGTACTACACCTGTTTTTAAGGACATGTTAAATAACTTTGCTTAGGGCATACTAAGCTCTTCCTTACATTCCTTTAATACTCTGGCAAATATCTCATCGGGACCAGGTGACTTATTAGGCTTTAGTTTGTCTATTTGCTTACTAACATCGTTACTAGTCACTATTATCTCGCTTAATTTGTTTTCTTCACTATCTCTGAATAGAGTCGGTGCCTCGGGTATCATGTTTAAATTTTCGGTGGTGAAAACTGTTGAAAAATATTTATTCAAATTATTGCTCATTTCTCCGTCGTTATCAGCGAGCTCGCTGGAGTCTGACCGTATTGGTCCAATCTTTTCTCGTGTTTTAGTTTGATACATTTGGTAGAATCCTTTGGGGTTTGTCTTCGCCTCCCTTGCTAGCCTTACCTCATTATTCCTCTTTGCTTTCCTTATCTCGGTTTTAACGCTACTCGCCAATACCCTATAATAGTCCCGGAGGTGAATTTCGCCACGATTTATCCTTCTACCTATTGCCTTCCTTTGGCCAATGATGTTCTTTAAATAATTATTTATTCATTTAGGGTCATTGTTGTCTGATCTGAGGTTTTTGTATGGTATGTTCTGCCTTTGTGCATTAAGTAACTCGCTATTTAAATTGTTGTGGAACTCGGCAATCTCAGATCTCGTTATCAGGTCGGTGTCATCTGTCAGGTTCACGGCCAAGCGCGACACCCCCTCTCTCAGCTGCCTCTTTAAACTGTCAAAGTTTGCCCTTCTGAAATATGGTACTTTAGTGGAATTTTCCTTACGTCTGCCCTGAAAATCTAACTGGAATCTAATTTCTTTGTGATCGCTGTTTGCAAGTTCGTTCCCTACCTCGACACTGCTAATGAGGTTTTCTCTGTTTGACAGAACTAAATCGAGTATATTATTACCCAGTGTGGGTTCGGTTATATGTTGACTTAGAAAACAGTCCTGGATCATCTCGAGAAAATCCTCTGATTCTGAGTTACCTGTAAGGTCAGTCCAATCTATTTGGCCAAGGTTAAAGTCGCCTACTATACAGACTTTGTTGTGTATGGAAGCCCTGTGCATTTCAACCCAGATAAGTCGCTCATTGACTCTATCAAGATTGGGAGGTCTATATATTACTCCTATGATTAATTTTTCCCTACTGTCGATTAATTCTATCCAAATTGTTTCTGTATTCCGCTCAGTTTTTATTTCCTTATTTATTTCACACTTCAGATTATCCCTAACATAGATTGCTACTCCGCCTCCTTTCCTGGTCTGCCTATCGGTATGGAATAGTTTGTAACCCGCAATTTGGTATTCGACTGGTAACTCACGTGTGTCTAGGTTGATCCATGTTTCTGTGAATACTATTATATCGATTTTTTCGGTACTTACTGAAGGTTCCAAGTGTTCCCTGAAGAAAGCAGTGATGGGTAGGGAAACACAGGGTAACACTGAAGTCCATTTATTCGGATAGGAGAAATACAAGTGGTGACTAGCGTGTGCCATGCACGGCCCACGGAGTCAGACTGAGACTGCCTTGCCATATGGCAGCCTCGGGGCAATGTTGCCGCATAACTACTCGGCACAGTAGCTTATTTACAAGGTTGCTACTCGGCACAGTAGCATAGATACATAACCTACATCTCCCTCCACCCCTCACACTCATAGTCTTTGTCTTGAGCGGACTTCTTAGTCCTAAGTCGCTCCGAGCGTCGAGCTGCACTGTGGGACGGATCCTCGTGAGGTGTAGGAGACTCGTCCTCGGTCAGGGGGCCAGCAGCAGGGGGTGGGACTGGCCGGAGGAAGCGGCGGTTCCTCCACCAGACGCGGCCGCTCGGCATCCTGACCTTGTAGTCCCGCGACCGGCCGACGCCCATCACTATGCCCACCTTGTCCCAATGTGTCGTCGTCGGGTCGTGGACGCGGACAAGGGCACCAATCTCCAGCGGCTGAAGAGGGCGGGCACGGTCGTCATACCAAGCCTTGGCGTCCTTGGCACGTGTAGCGGCGCGGCGGTCGCAGCTCTCGGCTCTGGTCTGCCACTCCTTCGCAAAGGCCTTGGCGTGTGCAGGAACGCAAGAGCGGAGTGGATGACCATACAGTATCTGGGCAGGGGAGCGCCCTGTGTGGGTGGGAGTATTACGTAACTCCAGGAGTCCTTTGTCAAACGCCTCACAGTCTATGTTGCCTGAAGGGGCCACCTTGAGGATGAGGTGCTTGACTGTCTTGACCGCAGCCTCAGCATGGCCGTTTGACTGTGGGTAGTGGGGTGTTGACACGATGTGGCGGACTACCCAACGCTCCAGGAATCCTGTGAAGTCCCGGCAGGTGAACTGTGGCCCACCGTCCGTCCGCAGACGTACGGGGACGCCCAGGTCACGAAAGAGGTGCCGGAAGTGGCGAATGGTGGCCGCGGTCGTCGTGTCCGAGCCACAGATTACCACCACAGTCCAGCCAGATAGTCGGTCGGCGACAACTAGGAAATGTTTCCCAGCTGTGCTGAAGAAATCAGCCGACACGGACTCGAAGGGCCTGGTGGGTTCGTCGTCGCACAAGAGGGGCTACTGCTGTTGACTGGGCTGCATGATCTGGCACGGCTCACAGGCACGGACCGTATTGACGATATCTGCGTCAATGCCGGGCCTGTACACAGCCTGCCTTGCTCGGCGCTTGGTGGCCTCTGCTCCACGATGGCTGTCGTGTAAGCGGGCCAGAACGCGACGACGGAGAGCTGCAGGGACGACCACACGGGCACCGTACAGGACGAGGTCCCCATCTGCGTAGAGGTCCTCACGTATCTTCCAATACGGGCGTAGGGCGTTGTGGAGGTCAATACGGTCGCGAGGGAACCCAATCCTCACACTCTCCAAGAGCTGAGTGTAGGAGGGGTCATCGCGTGCAGCGGTCCGTAGTTCCTCAAGGGCCAGATCGCTGTCGGGTGGCCCATTTTTTTTTTTTTATTAGGTTAACGTGGGGAAAGGATGGAAGGCATGCTGGGGCTCAAGGCACAGCCAGACATGAGGGATGGAGAAGTCACAACATATAGTCGTGGGGGGAAAGGTTGGAAAAGAAGTTTAATGAGTTAAACAGAGGGGGACGACACCCCTTGTTTTACATATTACAGAGTTTGTTGGCTAACTAAGCTAGCCTAGGATTTAGAATGAGGTTGCACAATGGTTATTTTAGTAGACAATGACTAGATTGATTTTACAATTACAAGTTTATTAACATCTTATACTGGATTACGTTATGGACTCACTTGATTGTGACTTGTTAAATGTGAATTTATATCATCTAAGTTTTAATCTAAGGTGGATCACTGTGGCGGACATAGATGGATCGCGGGTTGGGTTGTTGTAGTGCGGGCAGACTCCGGGGCCACCAGGCGTGGGGTCTCCCTCCGTTGATGTCTTCCCCGCGTAGGTGTTCTGGGCTGTGAGGGTCGTCCAGGAGCTTGTCCCAGACCTTCTTCCCTAGGCGATGGAACCTGAAGTTGAGGGCCTCTGTTTTATTTCTTAGGTGGATGGTTTCCACTGTTTCCTGGTAGGGTGGCGCTTGGCCGATGGCTGACCTCAAAAACTTGTTTTGGAAGCTCTGTAGTTGTTGTAGTCTAGTCTTCCCGAGTGTGACGAGTGGTATAGATGGGTACTCCAACACAGGCCACACCAGCGCCTTGTACAGGTGAACTTGTACCTTCTCAGGCATCAATTTAAAACGTTTTAATTTGGCTGCGGCGACTTTGGCTTTATTTAGTCTGTCCTTCACGTGGGGAATGATGCCCGTCCGAGAAATGATGAGGCCGAGCAACCTGCCTTGTTTAGAGCACTCAATCTCTTCGTCGTCGATCATCAATGGGGCCGGCTTGAATTTGGCTATGGGTATGACCTCAAATTTCGTTTTGTTTGTTTTTATTTTCCATTTATTTTCATACTCCGAGATCTCCTCTATTGCCCGAGCAGTGAGTCGCGCCATCCTTGCTGTGGACCTTCCTGGGCATGTGACGATCTGTGTTACATCGTCGGCATACATGACGTACTCGCTGCCGACGATTGGGGGTGGCAGGTCAGCCGTGTAGAGTGTGTAAAGGGTTGGTGAGAGACAAGAGCCCTGAGGCACGCCGCTCGATAGTGAGAATTCTTCTCCAAAATGATCTTGCATCTTGATTTTGGCTCTGCGGTCCATAATGAAGTTGCACAGCAGGCGAGTCAGATTTTCGGGTAGCCCCAGTTGTATTATCTTATACTGCAGCCCTGCGTGCCAAACTTTGTCAAACGCCTTGCTGACGTCCCTCAGTACTATATTGGACTGCAAGCGGCCAGTCATTGCATTGGCGATTTGCTCGTAGGCCTGAGCTATGGAGGTGGATGTGCCTCGGTACTGGCGGACGCAGAACTGGCGGGGATTATGCACTTCTTCGTCCTCCAGATACATCCGCAATCGCTTGTTGACTATTTTTTCGAAGATTTGGGCAGGTACCTCTAGCAGCGATATTGGTCGAAAGTTTTCGACTTTGTTTGAAGGCTTCCCTGCTTTTGGTATGAGGCGAATAACGGCGATTTTGAACATCTTAGGGAAGTATCCAGAGGCGAGGCAGGCGTTGCATATATGAGCAAGCCTCTCTATCATGTTGTCGGGGAGTTGAGCCAGGATCTTCTTGTTAATGTGACTTTGACCAGGTGATTTGTTTTTAAACCCTTTTATGACGGCTGACACATCTGCAGGAACTATGCGTTCCGTCAGGTAGCTTCCGTCCACCAGTCTGGTGAAGTCAGTCCGTGGGAGCGGCTGGAGCAGGTGCTGATGGTCCTGCAACTGACCTAAAATGTCCTCCTCAAACTCCCTGTCGAAGCCCTCGTTCTCCTGTTCACTAATGGTAAAGATCTTTCGTAAATATCGCCGATGTAGTTGTTCTTGGTTTTCTTCCTCGAATATTTTTACGTTGTTTTGGTCGAGCAGGTAAGGGACCGTGCTAGAGGTGGAACCCATCAGTCGCTTGATCCCTTTCCAGAATGCAGCAGAATCGCGGTAATTGTTGGCTGCCTCCCACACCAAGGCGGCCCACTTTTGTTCATGTAGACGTTTGCTCTCGTGCTGGATGTCCGTCTGTAGCTCTCGGTACCGGTCTCTCAGCTCCTGCGTCCACCCGCTGATACTGGCTAGCTGTCTCACGTGAGCGTACTGGACACTGAGCTGCCTCAGCTGGTGACTAGTGTGAGGATGGGGAATGGTCCTGTAACTGGTGGTCGGGATGTTGTTGTCTATCTCCGTCTTCACATCCTTATACCATTGTTCGACCGCGTCGTCGATGTCATTGGGGCTGGCTTCTTCCAGGTTTCTCCCCTGCTTGAGACTGAGAGACTCCTTGAAGGAGTCCCAGTCTGCCCGTTTGAGGTTTCACCTGATGTTAGCGGGGATCATAATGGGATTGGATGAGAGCGTCACGACGACTGGCAGGTGATCGCTGGTACTGATGGGTCCGGCGGTAACGTGCCTGTTCAGGACGGCCTCGTTGTTAGAGAGGATTATGTCGGGTGTTGTGGCACTGGCACGTCTGATCAATGTCGGGAAATCTGACCCGAGGTGTTGCAGTTTTCCCCTTCTGATGTTGTCATACAGCGCCACACCGACGTTGTTCTCATTACCGTGTCCTAGTATGGCGTGGGGCGCATTTAAGTCTCCTATGATGTATGTTGGTTTTCTGTGGCGTAGCAACTGGTTTAGGTCTTGTTCGGGTAAGTAAGGACGTCTGGGAGGTAGGTACATTGTGCACATGATAACAGATCCCCTAGTTGTCTCCACCTGCACTCCCAGAACTGAATCCTCCAAGTCTGGCAACACTCTGTGACTCAGACGTGACCTGACGGCCACAGCGACACCATCGTTCAGCTCACCCGTCATGTTCCTCTGGTATACAGTGTAGCCAAAAATTTTCAGCTTACTTTCGTCCTTTATGCCCGTACTGTTTAACAGAATGATGTCTGGGTCTAATTAATAGTATAAGTTAGACAGTTCATTACGTCTATTAAGGGACCAGTGTAGGACATTATGTTGGACAATTTTCATCCTGCTAACGACTGCCATTTCGGAGACTGTGGCTTGGGGCGTCGCTTGGAGTGTTTGCTCGGCTTCTGCCATTTCTAGGGGGACGGAACTTCTTAGCAGAACCTTCGAACATCTGCTTGTCAGTCAATGTCGGGCCCTCGAACTTCTCGTCACCCGTGTACAGGAAGGTGTTCAGGTCCTGGGCCTGCGTGTCGTAGTAATCAACTGACGCTGCAGCTCGAGGGTCTTGTTCCTCTGTGGAGTGAGTCGTCATCATCTGGTCGCAACCATTGACTGTGGTTGCAGTCCGATGGTCACTCTCGTCGCTGGGAGTGCATGTAATGGGATCGCGGGCATTTACGGTGTCGTTGGAGCTGTGATTCCAGGGGGACTGACTGGCCACGTCGGGATTGCGGTTATACTGACTTTTGCCTAAGTCAAGGAGGTCATGGTCTATTTCTGGCGTGGGTTGAGGTCGTCGATAAGTCGTTGAGTGGGTTACTGCCTTAAGGATTTCTTTTGAAGGGACTTTGTCGCTTATTTCAAGAGGTGCAATGTTGTTCCTGGTTAGTGTCTCGTTGAGGTGTTTCGAGAATGAACCTGGATGAACCATGTTCATGTGATGGGCATGCAGGTAAGACAAGTATATAGTGGTGGCTTTGGACTCGTCCAGCTGTGGAGAGGAGACGCTCCTGATGCTCTTGGCCACTGCGTCCCTCATGGCGCCCAGTGACTCAGTAACTGCCTGTTTTATTGAGTCCTTGATGGTTCTTATCTCTGATTGCAGGACTTCCATGGTCTCGCTGACATTGTTGAGCTTTTGGGAGTCTGCTTGAGTTTTTTTAGAGCGTCCTTTAGGGTTTGGCTGTAAGCCATGATCGTCGACTGAGTGGTCCTTTCTATGGTGTTAGAAATTTCCCTGGTTTCTTTTTGTTTGGTTATTTCGGTCAGTTTCTTCTCTGTTTCTTGAAGTACCTGTTTCCTGACCAGGCAGGTAGCAGAGAAGGTCCTGTGGTCACCCTCGCAGACGACACACTTTTTTATGGTGCTACGGCAGTCTTTGTAGAAGTGCTGATCAGATGAACACTCAGAGCATATGACCCCTTGCATGGGGCAGTTCTTGGTCATGTGGTCATTGTATTTATAGCATTTCATACATTGTTGGATGGGCGTATACTTTTCATATTCTATTTGGTGTGATGAGATGGAAGTGCCATATGCATAGAGCCCCTTCTCCTTCATTCTTTTTGCATCCGTTGTGTCTGCAAAGCGAACCTTGATTATATTATGGGCATACATAGGATACACCTCCACAACCTTGACATTGTTTTGCTTTTGTATTTCATCTCTTATTTCTTCTGCGTTATTTTCCACTACATCTTTGTCTAACTTCTTACATACAAGGGTGAGTTTGGCGCTGTATTCCCGTGGGACAATGACCTCGTAACCGTTGGTTTTCATTTTGTCCATGGCACTAGACTTAAGTAGTTTATCAGCATCTTCATTTGTTTCTGTGAGGATGATGTAGCCATCTCTCAGATCCACAAGTCTATTTATTCTCACCCTTAGGTCGCGCAATAGCCTTTTTAGCCCTATTCGAGACCCCTGGGTCGGGGTTCCGGAGACCTTCACTCTCACGGATAGGCCTATTGCATACATTGCCATTGCAACAGGGCCCCCTTGCGTTGTTCCTTCAGTTGACTGTATGATGGTATCACCTCTTAGAGCCTTGATGTTTACTATATAGAGGTCTGTTTGGATTCCTATAGGTGTTTTCAACATACAATGCAAAGCTTGGACACTTGATCTTGATGTTGTAAAGTGCAGTCTTGCGGTTAAGTATGTTGAATGCATTGGAAGCGTCAACCAGGAGAACAGCCTCACAATCACACTGCTCAAATATCGTTCTCATGGCGTGAATGGCAGCTTCCCTTCCAGCTTGATGGCCAGTACAAACTTGCAGGTTCCCTGCCGCTGGCCTGAGATCACCCTTTACCACCTCCATTATGCATTTTCCGATGATCCGCCTCAGCACTTCCCCCACCCTTATAGGCCTGCATCCTGGATTCTTATCCAGGGGAATGAGGCGGCAGGGTGTCAGATCATGGGGGTGTTGGCAGCACGAGGTTGCTAGCTTTCTTGCAAGTTCGGAAATGGCAGTGCAGAGATCACTTGCTACGGGCAAACTTGTTGGTGCTGAGGATGAATGAGTTTTCAGTGATTTTTTCGGCACCATTCCTCTTGTTATTTTCTCGAACAGGACAGCATTTGGTGGGATATAGTCACCCTGAAACCTGATGCCTTCCTCTTCACTTGTTGGGGGATGTTTTTCCTTCAGTTGTTCAACTACTACTACTACTACTAATTTGCTGTTACTTGGAATTAAGTATTATCCAGCTATGATACAATAATATGAGTTATTAAGAATGTCACCTTCGTTGATGAACTCTGAGGTGACTCGAAAGGCCGATACGGGACTGGCATGGCCGTCCACAGATGTTGCAGGTGTGGAGGGCTAAATCTAGTGCGGGAGTGTCGGCGGCAGCATCTTTACGGTCGTGGAGCTTGTCTGCCTCGGTAAGCAGTCCGACTAACTCGTAACTATTGACATTTTCTCGTATGGTGCTCCTCCAAGCATTATGGTGTGGAGTGATCGTCTCCCCGGTGAGGGGGTCGATTTGGCACTTATTCAGGTTTGCCTTAAAACAATCCTTTCACCTTTCCGTTGCTCACCAGCGTTACGTTTAACATTCGATAGGTGATTGTAAATTAGCTGCTTTGGTAGTCTTCTGTCGCCCATTCGGGTAACATGGCCAGTCCAATGTAGTTGTTCATGGATAAGGCTGGCCAAGAATCGATAAAATTGGAATCGACGGTTCCGATTCTCAGTGCCAATGGAATCGCTGGAATCGACTCCAGAATCGATTCCTCAAAGTAAGCAAATACTGTCATATAGTTATAGGGGGCAGCGCAACAAAAAGGCTTCCCCCATGCCTCGCGGTCACGGGACTGCTAATCTCTATCATGTCATCACTGCTGTCTTGGAAGGACAGCATGTAAATGTATTAAATATTTACATTTTATTTTATTTTGGGAATACAATAAACTTAAGAAAGTAATGAAAGATGTTTATTCCTTACTTCTTTGGTAGGTAAAATATTTTTTGTAAATACCAAAATCTAATTTCCTTTAAGAAATAAAATCACCTTTTAAAAAAATAGTATCAATAATTTGAAAATAAACATGTACTTCTTATCTGTTTACTATACAAAAATATAATTTCCCTAGTATAAAAATAATGCCAATCATTATGGAAATAAATACATACTTCTGATCATTATGATTATAAACATTACTCCTTCACAGTTCACAACTTCACACATACACTAATGCCAACTGTTGATCAATCATAATAATTAATTGAAGCCCATATTGGGAACGTAATACATTTTTTATTCAAACACATTCATGCAGTAGTGTAATAAAAAAGAAACCAAAAACTGTACGTAACAAAGATATTTGTTATCAGTCTAACCTCTTAATTAATTAGAATGGATAATTAACAAAACAGTGTCTCTTTCCGAAAGAAATGACTGCAAATCACACTCTACTTTTAATTCATGTTCTTGTTAAGGAAGAGGATCATTTTCACGTTTTGTCCTTTAGACAGCTACGTCTTTGGGACACTAGTTCGCCAGCCTTGGAAACAAGCCTTTCTGAGGGCACTGATGAAGCTGGGGAGCAGAGGAACATTTTCACTTGTTCTTGGAGATTTTGGAAAAGTGTGGCATGTTTTTTCCACCAGTTTAGCGGATCTCTTTCTCTAGGAATTGGCGATTCTTCCATATATGTTCTCATTTCAATATAAGGCCCTGTAGACGGGTGTGTTGAAGAGACGAGTGCAATTTTTTCAATCTTGGCATCGAATTTAGCCCAGAGTGATTTTTTCTTTGGTTGTGTTGTAACAGTTTGTGAGGAACCTGGGGACTCCGCTTGTACTGACATGCTTCTAGATGGTTTTTGAACTTCTGTTGTTTCTGTACATCGCATTCGGCTAACTAAACGCTCCTCAATTATCTTCACATTCGTAAGATCTGCAAAAGGCATTTTTTTGAATCTAGGATCCAATAAGCTTGCTCCTCCTACAAAAGAAATCTTCTTGTCATTTGCTGAAGGAGTTTCATGCCAAAAAGAAATGTTCTGTACAAATGATGAACTTCCTTGTCCTCACTGGCGTGCATATAGTCTTGTAATCCCCTAACCATTGGTATTATTTTTGATAATGAGGTGAATTTTTCTGCTGACATTTCTCTAGTAGCCTCCTCAAATGGCTCGAGAACAGCGACAGTCTTGATTATCAGTTCCAGTTCCTCGTCATTCAGACACATGTCATTTCTAACCACCAAACAGGGAGTAGTGGTTAACGTGCTGGCTTTGTTGTACGAAGTGCTGAGGGAGGAACTGGAGTATTGGCTTCAAAATGAACTCCTCGAACAAAGTGACAGTGACTGGGCGTCACCATGCGTGCTGGTGTCAAAACCCGACGGCTCCTTCCACATGTGTACTGACTACAGACGGGTAAATGATATGACCAGGGCTGACTCCTATTATCTCCTTCGTATAGATGACATCCTTGACGGCATCGAGCAGGCAAAGTTCATGACGAAGCTCGGCATGTTGAAGGGGTACTAACAAGTGAAGCTGACGGAGGAATCCAAGAGAATTCCTGCCTTCGTCACTCCTGATAGGCTTTGGCAGTACAAAGTCCACTCCTTTGGGCTTTGCAGTGCCCCTAGGATATTCCAGAAGGCTATGAATGTGGTGAAGTCTGCGTTTCCTGGTGTCTGTGCCAACTTGGATGACCTGCTCGTGACAGCAGCTACTTGGGAGGAACACACTTCGTGCAATGTCGGAGTACAACTTTACTGTCAACCTGGCTAAAAGTGAGTTTGGCCATGCAACCCTCACCTACCTGGCCATGTGGTGGGCCAAGGGATGGTGGCTCCAGTCAACGCAAAGATAGAGGCTGTACATCGACTTCCGCCTCCTGCAGATCGAAAGACTCTGCGTAGGTTTCTCTGTTTGGCAGGATTTTACTGAAGGTTTTCCAAGAACTTTGCGCAAGTGCTGAATCCTTTGACAGACATGGTCAGCCCAAAAAGAAGGTATTTGTGGACAAAGGCATGTCGGGCTGCTCTTAAAACCCTTAAGCATATATTAAATTCCAGTCCAGTGTTAAAAGTGCCAGATCTTTACAAGCCTTTTGTGATTCAAGTTGATTCCTGTGATGTGGGTGCTGCATTGCTGCAGTTTGAAAAAGGTATACTACACCCGGTTTGCTTCCATTGAATGAAACATATTAAATGGAAAGACAAATCTTTTAGCAGACACTCTGCCCCGTGAGGTAAACAAAAAAAGTTTCCTCCTTTTGTTCGTAAACTTTTCAGATAAGGAGGGGGATGTTACGAGTGTCCGCTGTTAGTTTCTGTTCTTTGTATAAAATTCGTTGTTTCGGATGGTGTGTGGGTGTCTCGAGCAGCTTTGCTCACTACTCGCCCACACCAACTGAGCCCTTATTTAAGTATTAACTTTGTTTATTACATTATATTATGTTCTATTGTATTGTTTTATTACATTAGTTTTGTACATAGGTTAAATATGTGGAACTAATATCAGTAGAGTAATTTAAATATAGTTTTATGTCTTAGCGAATCAGGATATGTTACATCAGTATTTGGCGGCAAAAGGTGACGTTGGTGACCAGCTGGCAGTCGGTAGTCAGTCTAGGCACAGCTGTCTTTAAGTTGGAATTTGACTATTGTGATTTGTGTTGATTGATATTGTGTGATAATGTTGGACCTTCAGTCTTACTCAGCCACTTCCAAACATCTTATCGTATTATTGTTGTTTTAGTGTTTGTTTGTTAATATAATATTTTTAATTAAATCAACTTCATGAATTTCAACCCCCATAGTCATGAGGTGATGAATTTGGTGGGGTCTATTCCTGGACCTATAGTACAAAGAGAAATATGAATTTGTGATATTGTTACACACTATGAGACAAGGGTCGTAACAAGGTTTAAAATTTTGACTGTGTATTACTATGTAATTTGTCTACAGTATCAAATACTTTGTCTACATGATTATATTTTTAGTGGCTTTAATTAATCCAAGTACTGTACGATAATTTACTGTAACAATCCTCGGGAAGGTTCTTTATGCCAGTTCTCATGTGATTAGGCTAGAAACTTGTGAGTAATCAGCATATAAACAATTGTTTAAAAAAAGACAGAAAGGAACAGAGTGAGTGACAGAAAGAGAGAAATAGCAAGGGACAGAGACAAAGACATAAACAAAGATAGACAGAGAGAATCTGAAATAGGGACAGAGACGGAGATACTGACTGATAGAGAAAGAGACAGAGAGAGAGAAATGGAGACAAAAAGAGAGATAGAGAGAGAGACAAAGCGACAGAGAGAGGCAGAGAGAGAGGGACAGAAAGACAGAGACAGAGAGGGAGACAATGAGATAGACAAAGAGACATACAGAGAGGAAGGGATGAAAAGAAGGAGACAAAGAGAGGGACAGAGAGAGGGACAGAAAGAAAGAGGCAGAGAACGACACAGAAAGAGGGAATGAAAGAGAGAGACAGAGGGACAGAAATAGAGAGATAGAGAGGGAGAGAGACTAAAGAAAGTGGGATGGGAAGAGAGAGAGGAAGAGACAAAGAGAGGGACAGAGAGAGAGACAGAAAGAAAGAGGCAGAGAACGACACAGAAAGAGGGAATGAAAGAGAGAGACTAAAGAGAGTGGGATAGGAAGAGAGAGAGGAAGAGACAGAGAGAGGGACAGAATAAGGCAGACAGAAGGACAGAGAGGGAGAAAGAAAGAATGACAGAGAATGACAAAGACAGAAAGAGGGACAGAGAGTGAGACAGAGAGAGGGACAGAGAAAGAAAGAGAGCGAGACAAAAAGAGGGACAGGATGAGAGAGACAGAGAGTGTCTTGAAACAAGAAGCGTAAAAAAACGCCATGAAGCTTAAGAAACAGTTGTACTTAGTCGTAGTGAGTTGAGGGGACCTGACGGGTGGGGCTTCAGTTGATTAAAGACCTCGAACAAAGACTGATATGTCAGGCGGTGGTTGGGTGTTAAAAGTAAAGACGAGGAGAGTGAGAAAGTGTGTGTGTGTGTGTGTGTCTGTGTGTGTGTGTGTATGTGTGTGTGTGTGTGTGTGTGTGTGTGTGTGTGTGTGTGTGTGTGTGTGTGTGTGTGTGTGTGTGTGTGTGTGTGTGTGTGTAATAATAATAATAATAATAATAATAATAAACGGATTATTAATAGAGTTGCAGCAGGTGGCTGAAAATATACACTTAAATCTGATTTAGACAAAATGATATAACATGCATTGAATATATTTACAGGGCTGTACAGTACATAAATCAGGAGTTGTTTATTATTTTAACAATAGATGGGATGGTGCTATTCTTATATCTATCGGTGCTGGCTCTTATGGGCTGAATTTTGTTGTAGTGGCTGACTGCGCGAGGTGGGTGGGGGGGCAGCCGGTGGCAGGAGGTGGCGATGATGAGGGTGGTGCATTAGTTGCCTGCCAAACCTTTCCAGTGCTTGGTGGTGGAGGTCACTGAGGGATGGCATTTCCAGGGTGGAGAGAGCGTTGGTGCAGCCGGAGTATTCTGCGCCGAGCATGATTCTGCAAGCCCTTTTCTGTACCTTCTCTAGCTGACGTTGTTGGGTGGAGTTGAGAGAAAACGACCAGGCTGGTGACGCATACATTAGTTTGGGGAGAATAAAAGCGTTGTAGATGTCCTCAGCTCTGGCGTGGGTGTCCCAAGTGACCTAAGTCGTCGTAGCATGTAGTGTGAGTGTGTGTGTGTGTGTGTGTAGGCGTCCACTGCTTCAACCTCCAGAGCATGACGGGATTCCTTAGTAAGAGAAAGGGAGGGCCAACGAGGGAGAAATCTTCAACCAGCCATTAAGGAAACTGTAAGCCCTATAGAGGTTGGGTAAAAGAGAGAGGCAGGTAGGGTGAGGACACAAATGTGCTGCTTGCCGTCTTGGTGGAGGTTGAGGGATGGTGAGAGAGTCAGAGACACAGGCAGACAGACAGACAAGCAGACACACAGACAGTCACACACAGACAGACACACAGACAGACAGTCACACACAGACAGACAGTCACACACAGACAGACACACAGACAGACAGTCACACACAGACAGACAGACACAATGACAGAGAAAAGTTGAAAAATATATACATAAAAGGAGCGACGGGAAAACCTATATAGCCACAGGTGGAGCAGATAACATAAGGACTCATTAATAAATCTAGACTTAAGGATATTTGTTTCTGATGAGTAAAAATAAATACCTGACTACGGGGCAAGGAGGAAAAGGTTGTACCTAGCTGGAGGGAAGACGGATAGCTACCTTGTGTACAGTCAATGGAGGATGTACAGTACCCTTCCCTCCCCCACCCCAAGAGTAGCTGTGTGAATGAATATCAAAACTACTAAAAAACAAGCAAACATTCTTTATCAGGTAAGCCAGTAATATCTGTAGACTCAGCACAATACCTTTTCCTGTCGTACACAAGAGTGGCCCATACAGGATCTTACACGAAAAGATCGGCTACTAAGTATTTCTGCGCATTCATTCACTTATCTTAACTAAAATTTCATTAATTGTCTCCATGCAGTTTTCCTTCGACTCTGCTTCCCTCTCGCTTCCTATCCCGTTCATATCTGTCCCTCTCTGCTATCGTGACGGTCAAACATGGCATCCATCCATCTGTGTTCACAGCCAGCTGACATTAAACTTAACATGGAGTTTCACTACAGAGCTCCCCAATGCTGATAAGTATATGATGGACACGACCCAATGATTTTCGTTCTGTTTTTAATCTACTTTCTGATTGATCGGGAGGATACTGAATCACTTGTCCGCTTGCCTTCAAATTTAATATGAAGACTAGTTACTTAATTCCTCGGAACACACACACACACACACACACACACACACACACACTGTTTACTTCTCTAATAGCATTAGCTACAAATGTAGTCTAAAGTGTTGTTGTGGCTTGTGCCATTATTGACAGTGTCTTGATGACTTATATCTCAGTCATTTTTCCTACATACCTGTATATAGTTTCCTCACATCTCCTTACTCCACCGAACTGAAGTCTCGCTACCCCTCCCCTTCAAGAACAACGTTGAATTTCCTTCCATTTCTTAATACATGGTTCTCGGAACTCCTACGACTAAGTATCAAGATCATCAACCCATCTACTGACTCTCTGGTGTCACACATCAACTGTCGCCTCATCTCATTCCTCACCGCCCTAGCCATCACAACTTCTTGCCTCTCCTTGATGTCCACAACAACTTAAGTGAGAGTCTTTAGCCTTTTCTTTTGGGGGTGGGGTGGGGGGGCTGAAAAGGGGACAGATGGGGTGGAGGGAAGAGAAAAAGGATAGAGAGGCTAAGAAAGGAAGGGAAAGGGGGGTAAAGGGCTGAGAGTAGCTAAGAGGGGAAGGGGAGGAGAGAGAAGGGAAGCATGGAGAAGATGGGAAGAAGGAAGGATTTCTATACATCTAAAAACTAAACCACTTTTTATTTATCACGTCTCATACACAAATATAAAAATAATTTTACACTTTTTCCATAAACAAATACCTTACATGATGTGCCTCATTATCCACACACAACCGTTATCTTTATAAGAATTTAGTAAATTCAGTTTCACTGTAACCTGCCCTCTTCCAAACTTCTTCCTTACATCCTGCCAATTCCTTATTACCATTGAATCTTTTCTATATAACAGCATCCATCTACCCCTATCCCTCGTGGTCTTTCTATTCCTCATTCTATCCTTCGCCTTCGCGTTTGGTCTCCCCTGCTTCTTCTTCCATCATTTCATTCACTCATGTCTTACTCGTCCACTTCCACAGATGAACTAAAAAAATATTCATATAGTGTTATCATACAAAAAACTTCATGATATCAAACATGATGCTAAGTCCATGGTCAGGTCAACGTGTCAGCGTTCGCTCAAGTCCTTCTATATTATTCAGGAATCATCACTTAACAAGTTTTGTTTAGTTAAATTACTGAGACAAATAGTGGATCAATCATGACGGAGGGTTGCCTACAGCGTCCTTCCACTGTATATATCTTGAGCTCTTCACTTCGCATGCACGTTTCACCTATTCCATACATCTGTCCAGTTTTCACAACTTTATATTCAGAGTGTCATCAAGAAGTGAGTGAATGCCTCCCCATCTTCAACGATCACAGTGTGGTTGATCATTGTGGCAGGTCACTCACAATAGTTTGGAGGAGGAGTCTGACTACGGTAAAGTTCTGCATAAATTCTTTACTCCCTGTGAGCGTGATGGTTGTTCTGAGTGAGAACATCAGGAACTTGTGGAATCAGACGATGAGAGGGAGGAAATAAGGCGGAAAACAGCAATTAAGGTGTCAGAACAAGGTTAAGATAGCCATGCAAGACATTGTGCTAAGAGTTAAAGAGACTGAAGACTAAAGAACACGGTAGAAACGAATTCAAGAAGCCAAGACCTACTTAATATAAACATTCGTACACGATCTCAAAATCAATTATTACCTATGGTTAGCCAGATAGATTAGAATACCAGGCAAAGGTATATTAACAAATATATACTATGAATGTAACAGAGTGACCAAACAGGCGAAGCAACATTTATAATAGAGAACACCGTGGGGTTGGCACAGTGCCACTAGGGGGGCCACAACTGAATGAAACATTTTATGGCTTCACAGATAGGAAGCCTCATGCCTACTTTTTTTTCTATCTAGTGGACGAAAACAAATAAAGGGGAAGGTGAGGGTGTGTGAGAAATGAGGTATAAGAGAGGAAAAGTGTGAGGGAGGTGAGATGAAGGTGAGGTGTGCGGGAAGAGTCGTGTTAGGGCGGAGAGATGTAAGGGAGATGAAGTGTGTTGGAGGTGAGGTTGTAAAGGAGGTGAGGTGTGAGTGAGGAGAAGTGTGAAGGAGATGAAGTGTGTTGGAGGTGAGGTTGTGAAGGAGGTGAGATGAAGGTGAGGTGTGCGGGAAGAGTCGTGTGAGGGCGGAGAGATGTAAGGGAGATGAAGTGTGTTGGAGGTGAGGTTGTAAAGGAGGTGAGGTGTGAGTGAGGAGAAGTGTGAAGGAGATGAAGTGTGTTGGAGGTGAGGTTGTGAAGGAGGTGAGGTATGAAAGAGGTGAGGTGTGAGGGAGAAGTGTGAAGGAGGCGAGATATGTGGGAGGAGAGATATAGGTCAGGAAGGTGAGGCCAAGGACTATAAAAAGTAAAGACAGACCTCTTCAACGTCATAAACTTTAGCTCTACTCCGTTCAATGATGTCATCTGGTGAGTTAGGGGCAGTCACAGGTGGTGACGGCCTTGCCTTGGTTGACGTTTGATTGTTTTATTTTTTGAGATTACTCGTAAAGCCAGGTATATCAAAATGGATGCCTTATGTTCACATATTCCTCCAGAAAATATGTGATATTGCACAGAAAAAAAAGCAAAACATTACAATTAGACACCCAGAGGGGTTGCCGGGCATTTTGCTGATGACATAGAAGAACCAACTAATTTTTTGAGCTTATTAGCAATGCAAAGATTTCCTTTTCCCAGATATGGCAAGGTGAATGTATGAGGGTACTCTAAACAACTGGATATTGCATTACAATGTATACTTAAGAAAATAGAGCAAGTTTGTCTAGGCGCTACACAGGTTAGGTTAGGTAAGGTTTGGTTAGGTTAGGTTAGGTTAGGTTAGGTTAAGTTAAGTTAAGTTAGGTTAGGTTATGTAACTCTGCTGTTTCTTATATTGTGGGCAATATTATGGTTTTCTTTGGTCAGATGTGGCAAGAACAATGTCTCACGGTCTTCTGGATGACCTGATATTGGCTGAAGTGCTTCCCATTTTCAAAAGGACATTCTATTAATCCAGCTGCCCTTAACACCTGCCATAGGTATTAAGGGCAGCTGAATTAATAGTATGTAGTAAGTACACCTTAGGTATTATCAATTTCGCGAAATGTATTGTGATTCTTGTGACCCCACTTAACTAGCTAGGAGTGTAGGTTGTTTTGAAATGTAATTGTCCATCTAATCCTAAATAATATTAATAAATGTAGAAATGTTAGGAAAGGGACATCATTTCTCCTCTTTGTAGTGAGCACAATGTTCACTATAAGTGTCTTTTTTGTTATACAGCGATAGAGTAAGCCATGAAGAACAACATAACTATCACATATTTCCCCTTATTCCTATATTTATTATTGTCCATTCTCCTCCCTTCTCTCTCTCAGTGGGAGGGTAACTTGACCACAGGCCTACACGCCCTCTGGCCTACACTGCCTCGTCCTCCCTCTTCCTCACACCCTTTCCCATCTCACGCTGTAAACGACAGAAAGATTAAGGAAAAGAAAAGAGAATTAACAAATGTAGAAGAAAATAGAGATAAAAAGAGAGGTAGTAAAAAACATGAGAGAAATAATAGAAAATATAAGAAAATAAATCTTCATTTGTTACAGTGAGGTGTGAGGGAGGTGAGGTGTGAGGGAGGTGAGAGGTGAGGGAAGGAGGTGTGAGGAGGTGAAGTGTGAGGTGTGAGGTAAGGTGGAGAGGTGTGGGGAGGAGGGGTGAACGAGGAGAGGTGTGAGGAGGTGAGGTGTAGGGAGGAGGTGAGGTGTGGGAGGTGAAGGTGAGGGAGGTGAAGTGTGGGGAAATGAGGTGTGGGGAGGTAAGGTGTGGGAGGTGGGGTGTGAGGAGGACAGGTTTGAGGACGTGAGGTGCAGGTGAGGTGAGGACGTGAGGGAGGTGAGGAGGGAGGTGAGGTGTGAGGGAGGTGAAGTGTGAGGGAGGTGAAGTGTGAGGGAGGTGTGAGGGAGGAGAGGTGTGAGGGAGGTTAGGTGTGATGGAGGGGAGGTGTGAGGGATGTTTAAATCTTAATGTAGCAAAGCAACAATCCACATTAGCTCCGGACCTCCCAGAGGGAGGTGAGGTGTGAGGGAGATAGGTAAGAAATAAATGAGAAAAAAAACATAGTTACAGCATGAAGGTGATACTAGGAGATATAATAATAATAATAATAATAATAATAATAATAATAATAATAATAATAATAATAATAATAATAATAATAATAATAATAATTATTATAATAATAAATGTAGCGTTATCAAAAAACAAAAACATAAGATACACTCTTTAATAAAAAAGTAAAACTTACTAAACTCCAGGTGATTAAGTCCAACTATACTACATTAACCCTTTGAGTACGATGACTTAGCCCCGTCAGTATAATATCATCGTATTAAAATGGTTACGCCGTTGAACTCTAATAGTTAAAATCCACAAGGCCGTAACTCTGGACCGTGAGGACAGTAACTGCTAGTTATTGGTTTTCTCAGAGAAATTGTTGAATTGTATCAATATATTGTTCCAAATTTGATTACAATCTATCCTTATTTGCATGAGTATTCACTTTCACAACTCCCAGACGCTCAGACAGATAACACGTAGAACTCTGTCCTCCTTCTCCTAGGATGGCAGAGGACTATAAAAGATGAAAGAATGACAAGAATGAATGTAAAATTAATATAGAAAACTGGGAATGGAAACATACAGGGACGATAAGCGGCGCATAACGTTATCTTGACCGGGCATCAAGAAAACTTCAGACATTAACGGTGGATTTCATGCGCACCAAAATATTCTTCTATTTACACCATAAAGCGTTTTTCTGCTGAATATATCCCCCACCCCCTCGATTTTGCATATTCTCGATAACGGTGTTTGCGACTTATATTTATTGTGATTCTGAACATTATCAGAAAATCTGGGAAATATCGCGCATGCATACAGCATACTAATAAAATTAAAGATATGATGTTTTTCAACCATAAATAAACATGGACGGAAAACATCCGATGCAGTTCTCATGTTTCCCATTTGAGGGCCGGAGTAAAATTCATTTGGCCATTTCATTTATCAGAATTGTAGAATCCCTAGAGATGCCAGTAGAAACGACTGTATTTCAGTATATCTGATTGCGTATGTTAGAGAATGCACACACACACGTACACACACACACACACGTGTACAGGAGCAATTACTAAGTACACATACAACCTCCCTCACACCTCACCTCCCTCACACCTCACCTCCCTCACACCTCACCTCCCTCACACCTCTCCTTCCTCACACCTCACCTCCCTCACACCTCATGTCCTTCACACCTCACTTCCCTCACACCTCACCTCCCTCACACCTCACCTCCCTCACACCTCTCCTCCCTCACCCCTCACCTCCCTCACACCTCACCTCCCTCACACATCACTTCCCTCACACCTCACCTCCCTCACACCTCACCTCCCTCACACCTCACTGTAACAAATGAAGATTTATTTTCCTATATTTTCTATTATTTCTCTCATGTTTTTTACTACCTCTCTTTTTATCTCTATTTTCTTCTACATTTGTTAATTCTCTTTTCTTTTCCTTAATCTTTCTGTCGTTTACAGCGTGAGATGGGAAAGGGTGTGAGGAAGAGGGAGGACGAGGCAGTGTAGGCCAGAGGGCGTGTAGGCCTGTGGTCAAGTTACCCTCCCACTGAGAGAGAGAAGGGAGGAGAATGGACAATAATAAATATAGGAATAAGAGGAAATATGTGATAGTTATGTTGTTCTTCATGGCTTACTGTATCGCTGTATAACAAAAAAGACACTTATAGTGAACATTGGGCTCACTACAAAGAGGAGAAATGATGTCCCTTTCCTAACATTTCTTCATTTATTAATATTATTTAGGATTAGATGGACAATTACATTTCAAAACAACCTACACTCCTAGCTAGTTAAGTGGGGTCACAAGAATCACAATACATTTCGCGAAATTGATAATACCTAAGGTGTACTTACTACTTAATATTAATTCAGCTGCCCTTAATACCTATGGCAGGTGTTAAGGACAGCTGGATTAATAGAATGTCCTTTTGAAAATGGGAAGCACTTCAGCCAATATCAGGTCATCCAGAAGACCGTGAGACATTGTTCTTGCCACATCTGACCAAAGAAAACCATAATATTGCCCAAAATATAAGAAACACCAGAGTTACATAACCTAACTTAACTTAACTTAACTTAACTTAACCTAACCTAACCTAACCTAACCTAACCTAACCAAGCTTAACCTAACCTAACCTAACCTAACCTAACCTAACCTAACCTGTGTAGCGCCTAGACAATCTTGCTCAATTTTCTTAAGTATACATCGTAATGCAATATCCAGTTGTTTAGAGTACCCTCATACATTCACCTTGCCATATCTGGGAAAATGAAATCTTTACATTGCTAACAAGCTCAAAGAATTAGTTGGGTCTTCTATGTCATCAGCGAAATACCCGGCAACCCCTCTGGGTGTCTAATTGTAATGTTTTGCTTTTTTTTGTGTAATATCACTTATTTTCTGGAGGAATATGTGAACATAAGGCATCCATTTTGTTATACCAGGCCTTACGAGTATTCTCAAAAAATAAAACAATCAAACGTCAACCAAGGCAAGGCCGTCACCACCTGTGACTGCCCCTAACTCACCAGATGACATCATTGAACGGAGTAGAGCTAAAGTTTATGACGTTGAAGAGGTCTGTCTTTACATTTTATAGTCCTTGGCCTCACCTTCTTGACCTATATCTCTCCTCCCACATATCTCGCCTCCTTCACACTTCTCCTCCCTCACACCTCACCTCTTTCATACCTCACCTCCTTCACAACCTCACCTCCAACACACTTCATCTCCTTCACACTTCTCCTCACTCACACCTCACCTCCTTTACAACCTCACCTCCAACACACTTCATCTCCCTTACATCTCTTCGCCCTCACACGACTCTTCCCGCACACCTCACCTTCATCTCACCTACCTCACACTTTTCCTCTCTTATACCTCATTTCTCACACACCCTCACCTTCCCCTTTATTTGTTTTCGTCCACTAGATAGAAAAAAAAAGTAGGCATGAGGCTTCCTATCTGTGAAGCCATAAAATGTTTCATTCAGTTGTGGCCCCCCTAGTGGCACTGTGCCAACCCCACGGTGTTCTCTATTATAAATGTTGCTTCGCCTGTTTGGTCACTCTGTTACATTCATAGTATATATTTGTTAATATACCTTTGCGTGGTATTCTAATCTATCTGGCTAACCATAGGTAATAATTGATTTTGAGATCGTGTACGAATGTTTATATTAAGTAGGTCTTGGCTTCTTGAATTCGTTTCTACCGTGTTCTTTAGTCTTCAGTCTCTTTAACTCTCTATCCCTCCTCCTAGTCACAGGCCTGGCATTTGACATTATTAGGGACCTGCCACTCTTTGCCATAAACAGATAAAATGTACCGGGAACTTTCCCCCCACACACTCATCATTCTCTCACTTTATGTAACTTGACAGAACCTATGACACTTCAGGCTTTTACGCCCTTAATGTACGAGTCATAAAGGCAAGTATGAACTTTTCATACTTCCCTGTTGGGCGCTGTAAACGCTTCTGCGCTTCACCTTGCGCAGGATGTAAGGGGGTGCCCAATAAACTAGCCCCCTCGGGGGCAAATCTGAATCTGAATCTTTAACTCTCAGCACAATGTCTTGCATGGCTATCTTAACCTTGTTCTGACGCCTTAATTGATGTGTTCCGCCATATTTCCTCCCTCTGATCGTCTGATTCCACAAGTTCCTGATGTTCTCACTCAGAACAACCATCACGATCACAGGGAGTAAAGAATTTATGCAGAACTTTACCGTAGTCAGACTCCTCCTCCAAACTATTGTGAGTGAACCTGCCACAATGACCAACCACACTGTGATCGTTGAAGATGGGGAGGCATTCACTCACTTCTTGATGACAGTCTGAATATAAAGTTGTGAAAACTGGACAGATGTATGGAATAGGTGAAACGTGCATGCGAAGTGAAGAGCTCAAGATATATACAGTGGAAGGACGCTGTAGGCAACCCTCCGTCATGATTGATCCACTATTTGTCTCAGTAATTTAACTAAACAAAACTTGTTAAGTGATGATTCCTGAATAATATAGAAGGACTTGAGCGAACGCTGACACGTTGACCTGACCATGGGCTTAGCATCATGTTTGATATCATGAAGTTTTTTGTATGATAACACTATATGAATATTTTTTTAGTTCATCTGTGGAAGTGGATGAGTAAGACATGAGTGAATGAAATGATGGAAGAAGAAGCAGGGGAGACCAAACGCGAAGGCGAAGGATAGAATGAGGAATAGAAAGACCACGAGGGATAGGGGTAGATGGATGCTGTTATATAGAAAAGATTCAATGGTAATAAGGAATTGGCAGGATGTAAGGAAGAAGTTTGGAAGAGGGCAGGTTACAGTGAAACTGAATTTACTAAATTCTTATAAAGATAACGGTTGTGTGTGGATAATGAGGCACATCATGTAAGGTATTTGTTTATGGAAAAAGTGTAAAATTATTTTTATATTTGTGTATGAGACGTGATAAATAAAAAGTGGTTTAGTTTTTAGATGTATAGAAATCCTTCCTTCTTCCCATCTTCTCCATGCTTCCCTTCTCTCTCCTCCCCTTCCCCTCTTAGCTACTCTCAGCCCTTTACCCCCCTTTCCCTTCCTTTCTTAGCCTCTCTATCCTTTTTCTCTTCCCTCCACCCATCCGTCCCCTTTTCAGCCCCCCCACCCCACCCCCAAAAGAAAAGGCTAAAGACTCTCACTTAAGTTGTTGTGGACATCAAGGAGAGGCAAGAAGTTGTGATGGCTAGGGCGGTGAGGAATGAGATGAGGCGACAGTTGATGTGTGACACCAGAGAGTCAGTAGATGGGTTGATGATCTTGATACTTAGTCGTAGGAGTTCCGAGAACCATGTATTAAGAAATGGAAGGAAATTCAACGTTGTTCTTGAAGGGGAGGGGTAGCGAGACTTCAGTTCGGTGGAGTAAGGAGATGTGAGGAAACTATATACAGGTATGTAGGAAAAATGACTGAGATATAAGTCATCAAGACACTGTCAATAATGGCACAAGCCACAACAACACTTTAGACTACATTTGTAGCTAATGCTATTAGAGAAGTAAACAGTGTGTGTGTGTGTGTGTGTGTGTGTCTAATATGTTCCGAGGAATTAAGTAACTAGTCTTCATATTAAATTTGAAGACAAGCGGACAAGTGGTTCAGTATCCTCCCGATCAATCAGAAAGTAGATTAAAAACAGAACGAAAATCATTGGGTGGTGTCCATCATATACTTATCAGCATTGGGGAGCTCTGTAGTGAAACTCCATGTTAAGTTTAATGTCAGCTGGCTGTGAACACAGATGGATGGATGCCATGTTTGACCGTCACGATAGCAGAGAGGGACAGATATGAACGGGATAGGAAGCGAGAGGGAAGCAGAGTCGAAGGAGAACTGCATGGAGACAATTAATGAAATTTTAGTTAAGAGAAGTGAATGAATGCGCAGAAATACTTAGTAGCCGATCTTTTCGTATAAGATCCTGTATGGGTCATTCTTGTGTACGATAGGAAAAGGTATTGTGCTGAGTCTACAGATATTACTGGCTTACCTGATAAAGAAGGTTTGCTTGTTTTTTAGTAGTTTTGATATTCATTCACACAGCTACTCTTGGGGTGGGGGAGGGAAGGGTACTGTACATCCTCCATTGACTGTACACAAGGTAGCTATCCGTCTTCCCTCCAGCTAGGTACAACCTTTTCCTCCTTGCCCCGCAGTCAGGTATTTATTTTTACTCATCAGAAACAAATATCCTTAAGTCTAGATTTATTAATGAGTCCTTATGTTATCTGCTCCACCTGTGGCTATATAGGTTTTCCCGTCGCTCCTTTTATGTATATATTTTTCAACTTTTCTCTGTCATTGTGTCTGTCTGTCTGTGTGTGACTGTCTGTCTGTGTGTCTGTCTGCGTGTGACTGTCTGTGTGTCTGCTTGTCTGTCTGTCTGCCTGTGTCTCTGACTCTCACACCATCCCTCAACCTCCACCAAGACGGCAAGCAGCACATTTGTGTCCTCACCCTACCTGCCTCTCTCTTTTACCCAACCTCTATAGGGCTTACAGTTTCCTTAATGGCTGGTTGAAGATTTCTCCCTCGTTGGCCCTCCCTTTCTCTTACTAAGGAATCCCGTCATGCTCTGGAGGTTGAAGCAGTGGACGCCTACACACACACACACACACACACACTCACACTACATGCTACGACGACTTAGGTCACTTGGGACACCCACGCCAGAGCTGAGGACATCTACAACGCCTTTATTCTCCCCAAACTAATGTATGCGTCACCAGCCTGGTCGTCTTCTCTCAACTCCACCCAACAACGTCAGCTAGAGAAGGTACAGAAAAGGGCTTGCAGAATCATGCTCGGCGCAGAATACTACGGCTGCACCAACGCTCTCTCCACCCTGGAAATGCCATCCCTCAGTGACCTCCACCACCAAGCACTGGAAAGGTTTGGCAGGCAACTAATGCACCACCCTCATCCCCCCCACCTCCTGCCACCGGCAGCCCCCCACCCACCTCGCGCAGTCGGCCACTACAACAAAATTCAGCCCATAAGAGCCAGCACCGATAGATATAAGAATAGCACCATCCCATCTATTGTTAAAATAATAAACAACTCCTGATTTATGTACTGTACAGCCCTGTAAATATATTCAATGCATGTTATATCATTTTGTCTAAATCAGATTTAAGTGTATATTTTCAGCCACCTGCTGCAACTCTATTAATAATCCGTTTATTATTATTATTATTATTATTATTATTACACACACACACACACACACACACACACACACACACACACACACACACACACACACACACACACACACACACACACACACACATACACACACACACACAGACACACACACACACACACACTTTCTCACTCTCCTCGTCTTTACTTTTAACACCCAACCACCGCCTGACATATCAGTCTTTGTTCGAGGTCTTTAATCAACTGAAGCCCCACCCGTCAGGTCCCCTCAACTCACTACGACTAAGTACAACTGTTTCTTAAGCTTCATGGCGTTTTTTTACGCTTCTTGTTTCAAGACACTCTCTGTCTCTCTCATCCTGTCCCTCTTTTTGTCTCGCTCTCTTTCTTTCTCTGTCCCTCTCTCTGTCTCACTCTCTGTCCCTCTTTCTGTCTTTGTCATTCTCTGTCATTCTTTCTTTCTCCCTCTCTGTCCTTCTGTCTGCCTTATTCTGTCCCTCTCTCTGTCTCTTCCTCTCTCTCTTCCTATCCCACTCTCTTTAGTCTCTCTCTTTCATTCCCTCTTTCTGTGTCGTTCTCTGCCTCTTTCTTTCTGTCTCTCTCTCTGTCCCTCTCTTTGTCTCTTCCTCTCTCTCTTCCCATCCCACTTTCTTTAGTCTCTCTCCCTCTCTATCTCTCTATTTCTGTCCCTCTGTCTCTCTCTTTCATTCCCTCTTTCTGTGTCGTTCTCTGCCTCTTTCTTTCTGTCCCTCTCTCTGTCCCTCTCTTTGTCTCCTTCTTTTCATCCCTTCCTCTCTGTGTGTCTCTTTGTCTATCTCATTGTCTCCCTCTCTGTCTCTGTCTTTCTGTCCCTCTCTCTCTGCCTCTCTCTGTCGCTTTGTCTCTCTCTCTATCTCTCTTTTTGTCTCCATTTCTCTCTCTCTGTCTCTTTCTCTATCAGTCAGTATCTCCGTCTCTGTCCCTATTTCAGATTCTCTCTGTCTATCTTTGTTTATGTCTTTGTCTCTGTCCCTTGCTATTTCTCTCTTTCTCTGTCACTCACTCTGTTCCTTTCTGTCCTTTTTTAAGCAGTTGCTTATATGCTGATCACTCACCAGTTTCTAGCCTAATCACATGAGAACTGGCATAAAGAACAATTTTGGTAAAAACTATCCTATCTGAAAAACCTTCCCGAGGATTGTTACAGTAAATTATCATACAGTACTTAGTTAAAGGCACTGAATTAATTAAAGCCACTGGCAAAAATCTGATACATAATTGCTGCTAATGGCAAAACCTAAAATGTGGTCTACCTTAATGCACTACAGTGAGACAATGTGGAGCCTCCCGGAAGGTGGCGTCCTACCGTTGCCTACCGGAGGGCGGCGATTCCGCTAGTATATATGTACACACACACATATTGATGAGATACAAATGTAGCCTCTTGTTTCCTAACTGGATTCGGTAAAGTGTTACTCGGACCACATAGTTGGCACGGGCAATCCCCAATGGAGGTTCACGTTGCTTAACAAGCACGTTGAGCAGGCTTTTTGTGTGAAATATAACAAGCCCCGAGGATTGTTTTTGTTGTCCTTGCGGCGAGGTGGTTGCGAGCCCTGTTCACAAGTAGAGGTCCAAGGTTCGATTCCCGGCTACTGAGGTATTGTTTGTATATGGAAGTCCGCGTGCTATATGGACTGATTATATACATGTATATATATACTGTATACATACTGTATATGTGTGTGTGTGTGTGTGCTCCTCTCCTTTGCCTGCGGGTTACCTCTGATTCTGTATGGGGTCTATAGGTAACAGAAAAGTACACACACACACACACACACACACACACACACCTCAGTAAGCTTATGTTTAATTCCACGCCGCTTCAGTGGTTTGTGTTATAGGTGTAAGAAGATGTCGGTGAATACTGAACGACGAAGACGAATGGAGGCTTTATCAGGCAACTGTGATGGAGACGGGTAAAATAACATTATCAAATTACTTTCGTGTTTGTTAATTTAAGAATAAACCAATTTAACCATAGCTATAGGGGGGTCTATTTAATAACGGTGTTCTTTTTTTATTAGAGTTTAGTGTATTCGTTGGAATATAATTACGGTCGAATTACAGGCAATATCCTGTTTGTTCTTGACTCATGAATCCCTCAGTCCTGTATCTAATAATAATCCATCTTTTTCTTTGTGATGTGAATTGGAATGTTCAGCTCATTTAAAAATTCACCGCAAGCAGATTAAACACTGTACACACAGTCAAAAGAGATTCTTTACAATGTTGTGTTAGATAATGTGACACAACGGACGAAGTATTTGGCAGCCCTACTGAGACAACAGGAGTCGCAGTGTTCATTTTGAAATTCATCGGACCCCTCCGTAAAGATACTTGTACGTCAACATTAAGTTCAGTGAAGATTCTATAAAATCCAAAGCCTCTTATCGATTTTCATGCACTTGTACATTGTACACTATTAAGGACTACTGAGTTTTCAGACATAAAATAAAGTTAATTTTTATACGGATATGAATGTTTAGATACTTATTTGAAAAGCTGAAACATAATTTACCACCACTGTTGATGAAATTATTTGTAAAGGGCAAAGATTACAACTCAATATTTATTACCACTTTATAAAAACCAGCAAATGATACAAACAACAAATACCTGACCAGTATATAGTATGATCTGTACAACTGTACACCATATTCAAGGGCGGATCCAGGGGTGTCCTGGGGGTCCGTACCCCTCTTTTCATCGAAAAATTCCAATATTTTTTCTTTAATGTAGCATTGTACTCAGGCGTTTTGTATACCAACAAGTAATTACTATTGACCTCAGAATATAACTTACTATGAAACTGGCTTCAAAATACCCCTAAATCCCGCTGCTGGGTGGGCTCTCTATGCTCGCCATGTTCCCCCTGATATTAACAGTAACTCTATTTGCAAGGTGAAAGCTGTTATAGTTTTTCCTTCCACGAGCTTTGTAATCACTTGGGACTATGCAAGTGGCCATAGAAAATACAATTTACTGAAAATAACAGAGCAGCATCAACTTGACATCATATTCGACTTGTAGAAGTGTCAACTGACTCAACGAAATTTCTTACCTGACTGACTGTAAACATAAACTGTATCATAAATTTTTCTATTATAGTAAAGCTGTTCAGGGATATGATCGTGCAAAATGGTACAAACATATGAAACTTTGCATGTTACTCAGGTATGCCCTAGTGGTCGAATTAAAGTTGGGTACCTGTTTCTAGGTACCTGGTAGATAGTCGCCATCTTGATTTCCAATATTACCACTGCTCAAATATTACATGATCCATGTCTCAACTTCCAGACCACTGAGGACGGTGATCTTGGTATCTATTGCACCATTCTCAAGGCCAATAAATTTAAATACACGATTTTCAAAAGCATTGGGCCAATATTTTATACACTATTAATACCATAGGTACTATTTTCATTGAAAATGAGGGCTGTATATTGTCCAAATTCATATAATACAGGGTACTAAAAGGCCTACTGTACTTGCCTGCAATATATGACCAGTTTTCTGTTGCTTCATTCATCATCAGGTCTATGAAGTTTAAATAAACCGCATCTATTCTCTCGTAATTTTGAAACTGACTGTTGAAACAGTGGTGTACCTCATTCCCTCAATGCATTTATCAGTATGATTCTGGAAGAACTGAAGATAGAAATATAGAGCAAAACTAACTCGACAAAAGATTACAGTTGTTTTGTCACAGCTATGAATCCTGAACTAAGTTGCTTCTACAGTTTATTAGATCGGTAAGAAAAAAAATCCTTCTACAGATAGCCCCGTGTTTTTTTTTTGTCCTTAATCACACAAATTATGCTATACGGTTACTAGTGCATATATAGTAAGTGATATAGTCAATCTACCTACAAGGCATGCTAATATTTTTGACGAATTAATGAGCGGTAAGTTTGTCACTGAAAAGTCAGCAAACGCACTCTGTGTTATAACAACTGACCAGTGACATGGCCTCATCACGGGTGATGGTGGGGCAGTGGGATTAACGGAAAATCTTCAGGTCCTTGAAGGATGGATATTTGCAAGTCCTGAGATATCACTTCTGGTGTCTGAATATGAAGACAGATATGTTACAGACAGTAGAAAAAAAGTCTACCAGACATCATGAACAGTCTACAAGCATTCAAAAAGCTTTTGTTAAATATGTCCCGTCATTGATAGCATCCATAGAACAGATGGGTTACTCATTTGTTGAAGATAGTGGCGACCTCTATTCACGTAATACTAAACTCCTTATGGATAAGCAAACATTAGATTAGTTGGGAATAAAACAATTTTCAGACCATGTTACTGAAAGGCTGACAGGTGAACGAAATAGGTCTGTCAGTGACTTAATTTCATTGAACAATATTGGCTTATTTAACTTAAGACAACAAAAACAGCAAAGGGAAAACAATTGTTGGTATTTTTGAAAACAAACTTTGACTTACTTTCACGCTTGTATATTACTTGCCAATCACGAAAAATAGTTCTGGATGCCTTTTTCTAGCATGAAAATCAAGCATTTCCCCCTTTACTATCTGATATGTGTTAGCTCTACCAAGGATTAAAGTCAGACATCGTTGACACTCTTACAGATATACGGCCATTATTTTTTAAACACTCGGGGCAGCAAGCCCGAAGAGCAATCCCGAATGTCGAGTTACTGTTTGGTAACCCGACAAGTGGATTCGTCAAACTCGATTATCAATCCCGAACATCGGGTTACTATTAAGTAACCCGATTGTTTAAAAAAATGGCCGATTCTGTATGACCTGCATCACAATATGCGCCAAGTGTAGATGCAAAGATATTTAATGGGGCAGTCTTGATAAATATGCCGCACATTTCATGACTATGCCCTGCAAACTTTTATCCCCTATATCAAATCCAACCTTGAAGCAGTCGAGAGAGTAGATACTCTATGGGACTGATACATTGAAAACAGTTTGAAACGATACACTGAGGAGCGGATAAGGCAGATAACAGGAGTTCTGAAGTAAAGGGTTGTTGGAGGTGCTCCCGTTCCATCAAATTGGAAAGCTTTTTTGTTGTGTAATTAGAACACGGGTGAGCCTTTTCAGTATTTATCAGAATGCTAAGAGGACACCATTGTTATCTCAGGTTAGAGTGAATCTGCAGCCATACACACATGCAGAGGCCGACACCTGCATTTTCTTCATCTCATATATTGCGCACAGCAAGGACCGATGATGATGATGATGATGATAATGAAGTAAAGTGGTAAATGACTTTGCCCTGGGAGAGGAGAGGAGAGGAGAGAGAGAGAAGGAAAGCATAGAAACGGGAAGTAAAGTAGTAGGGGGTGATAGCAGGAGGGCCGCTCAAGGGAGGCAGGTGGAGAGGGAGGACTAAGCTATAGCTAGGCATTCATTAGTGCAATGGGTATTAATTTATGTTTGTTAGATGCTGGTGTTATTTGTTCACATATATGTGTAAAGTGGGTCTTGTTCTTCTATGTTAGCATGGAGGCACTTGGGCCACCAGCTGTGTGTTTTAGTAGTTTCTTCTTTTAACTGGGAGAATATTGGGTCCTCCAACTCTTCAAGTTTGCTCCAGATTCTCTGGGCTTGGCTGTGTGTACGTGTGTTCAGTGGTCCGATATTGCATAATTCGTGAAGTTCTTGTATTTTGGTGGTGTATGGGGGCAGTTGCTTTGATGCTCTACGGATAGCTTTGTTTTCTACTGATTGAAGTTTTAGTTGGCTGTATTTTGCTGATAATGCTGAGTGGTATTGGTGGATACTCCAGGTGGGGGCGGACAAGTGCTTTGAATAGGTGAAGTTGAATTTTGGTGTCCATTTAGCTAAATCTTCGTAGTTTTGTGAGTTGTGATTGGACAAGCGTTTTGCGTTGTGTTATGTGTTTTGCTATGCCTGTTCTTGTTATTGTGAGTCCCAGAATTTTGCCTTCGTTGACGGTGATTGGTGCAGGGTTTATTTTGGCAATGTGTATGATCATTAGTTTCTGTGTATTGGTTTGTATTTTCCACTGTTTTTCAAATTCGTTAATTTGCTCGATGGCGTGGGCTGTTGTCCGTGCCATCATCTGTTTGCCCCTGCCTGGATGTCGGATGATTTGGGTGACGTCATCAGCATAAGCTATGTATTCTCCGTGTGTAGGAGGTGGTATGTCCGCCGTGTATATTGTGTAGAGTGTGGGTGAGAGGTCACTTCCCTGTGGTACTCCGCTGTATAACTTGATGCTTGGACCAATGTGGTTACCAATGATAATTTGAGCCTCTCTATTGTCAAGGAAGTTACAAAGAAAGGAAGTAAAGTTGTTGGGAAGTTCTTGGGTGGTAATTTTGTATTTGAGCCCTAAGTGCCAGACCTTGTCGAATGTTTTTGCTACGTCCCTTAATACTACGTTACATTGATCCTTCTTGTGTATTGCGTTTGCTATGTTTTCGTATGGGTTCCTCTGTGTTTTCTAAATCAGTGGTGCCTGGGGTTGTATTTCTCTTCAAGTTCGAGGTGTATTCTCAGTCGGTGGTTAATGATTTGTTCTAGGACTTTTCCCGGTGTTTCTAGAAGAGAAATTGGTCTGTAATTTGATACTTGAGTGGGGTTGTTTATTTTACTGATGCCCGGAGCCTTGTTCTTGAAACTGTTTATTGTTTTGTGTATTTCCTCTGCGGTGATTGGTTTGATCAGTGGGGAAAAATAGTCAAGAGTGTTTATGTCTATGCTGGGACTTGGTTGCCAGATGTGGGTTGTGTGTGTCATGTGATTGGTTACTTGTTGCTCGGTGTTCATACAGAAGTTCAGGTTGTCTTCTTGGCTTATTTGAAATATTTTGCTCCAATATTTCCTGAATTCAGGTTCTTGTTCTTTGGGTTCAGTTAATTTGATTTGGTTGCCGTTTAGAATGTAGTTTGATTCGTTGCTGGAGATTCCCATTAGGTATTTAATTTTCCTCCAGAATTCTTTCGGATAGTGGTAAATTGCTTCTGTGTCTGTTATTAGTTTCTCCCAATTACTTACGTATGCTTCTTTGGACATGTTTCTTAGTTGTTCGTGTATGGTGTTATATTGTCTTCTGTATTCTGGCGTCCACCCTTGTTCTATGATTAATTTTAATAACTTACTTAATTGTGACTAGAATTCTTGATTGATGTGAGTACTGAGGGTGTGGTAATGTACGGTGAGTGGTCTTGGGTATTTGGTGTTCCATTGCCTGGATCACGTTTTCGTACCATATCTCTAGTGTGTTGTCTATTTGGGAAGTGTGTTTGTTGTGTAATTGGGTGATCTGGTGGTTGCTTAACTCCTTTTGGAATTCCTCCCAGTTGGACCGGCTGTAGCTGTATCTCATCCTGGCAGGGATCTGTATTGGCGACGTGGAGAGTGTGGTTACGATAGGGAGATGGTCACTGGTGGTTATTGGGCCGGGTTCCATTTGCAGGTTAAGATGGACCGATAAAGGCTAGTATCCGCTATAATGCTGTAAGCCACTTTACCTCACTTGGCTTAGAAGAACTATGGATAAATTATGAGCGTGGGTCATACGTCTAGTATATGCCAGCCCTTTCTCTTTCTATAACCCCTGGAGACATGAATCAAAGGCCTTGATAGTATTCCATGTTTTGAGTGGATGTGACACAGTGACTAGCTTCCTCAATTATGGTAAATAATCTGCTTGGTGGGCATTGATGGCTTGCCCAACTGCCATAAATACTTTGTTGTCATGTACAGTTATACTTGTGAACTAGGTAAGGTTGATGAAGCTACAAAAGCACTGTTTACACAAGATGGTCACACTCTGGAAAACATTCCTCCAACGAAAGCAGTTTATTGCAGCATGTAAAGCGAGCAACCTATTACCCGTGTCATATATGGTCACAAGCTCTCGTGCCAAATCTATCTCTACCAAGTCTGTAACTCTGGGGTTGGAAAGCAACTGAATCCAGCTTTGAACCCTTTTGGACTGAATTAGAAGAGGCAGCCATGTCATGTTATGAGTTAATTAATTGTGGGTGTATAAAAAGATGTAATCATTGCTTTGAATGTCGTGAATCTAGTCTGCAATGCCCAAATCTTTGTTTATGAAAACGGGCAAGTACAGATTAATAATAAAATTAGAATTGCTGTATGCAGTAAGTGTGATAAACAGATTAAGACACTAATGTATCTTTCAGCAGTGAAGTGATCTCATCTTTGAGCTAGGTTTATGTTCGATTGTACGACGTACATACATACAAGATATAGTAATATAGATATGGTTATCTGTGTATTGGGCTGAGACATTAAACAACCTGCCTGTTTTGCATACATGCTGCATGAGTATATTACCATCGTATTAAATCATAGTTTTAAAATCATTTTCTCAGTATTCTTTTGGAAACTGACTTGGATAATGTATTGTAGAAAAACATCAAAGGTACAAACAAATTGTTTGTATCAAAAACCTAAGATTCGACACAAATATCAAGTTTCTATGTCATATAGAAGGGAGGATAACATTACGAAGGTTTGAGCATTTAGCAGCATCCATTTTCAAAATCAAGGTGGCGACCAGATACCTCATGGATACAGATAGGTACCCATCTATATATTATTATAGACACCTTAGAGTCTTAGACTATGCCTGAGCCAATTCCCATACTTTTGTACCAAAATGCAAGATTCATCCACCTGGTGGCTCTAACCTGCTGTACTATTAACACTATGCATCTTATACTGTACACACATCTACCACGTCCTCACAGCAACAGATCCATCCTCATCCTATCAAACAGAGTGTATATAAACGCCTCCTCACATCAACAGCCACAGTTCATACTCACAACAACATCACCCTCTAAATAACATTCCACACACGTCCTCACCCGAAGGTCACGCTCGTACAACTGGCAGCAAGGAGGCACCGCTAAGAGGCTTGACATGATGCAGATTAACTCTTGAAGCAGCACCTCTAAGGACGACAACAACACCAGCATAAGGTAGAGCAGCACCGGTAGAAGCTAGGACAGCACCAGTAGGAGCTGGAGAAGCATCAACAGAAGCTGGGGTAGCACCGACAGGAGTTAGGGCAACACACAAACGCCTCGCCGTTGGACAGCTTTCTTACGGCAAAAACACTTGAGGACTGCGTCGCGGCCACGCTGACAGGAGGCAGCACCCAGCTGTCTCGGGCAGTCGCCTTTAATGCACCGGCCACCTGCGGCAGGAGACACCCAGTCAAGCTTCATTAGTCTCATCCTTACCTGCGGGAGAATAGGGAACGCCAATGCCTTCATCGACCACCTGTTGAAACACTTACTCGTGACACTCAACTTTTCCTGCTGGAGGAGACACAATACTTTCTTACAGGAGACAGTGCTAACACCTTTATCGATCACCTCCCTGGAGGAGTAACCCGTCAAACCTAGTTCTTGTTACCGCTAGTTGCTCCAAGAGGCACTACATTAGCGCCTGTGTCGACCACCTGTTTTTTGACACAGTGACCCACCCTTGTTACGCAGTGTTACCTGAGGAAGAAGCCAGCACCTGTAGCCTGAAACACATTTGTTACACAGTGTTACCTGAGGAAGAAGACAGCACCTGTAACCGGACACACCCTTGTTACACAGTGTTACCTGAGGAAGAAGACAGCACCTGTAACCGGACACACCCTTGTTACACAGTGTTACCTGAGGAAGAAGCCAGCACCTGTAACCGGACACACCCTTGTTATATACAATATTAAATTAGGAAAGGGGAACGCTACCAGCACCTGTAAACACTATACATCATTGTGGTACAATGTACTTTGGCATTTCTTTGACTCGACGAACATTACCGAGCAGATAACGTTGTATCGTCACACAATTTAGCTCCACCCTCAGTTTTGCATTATTAGAGCCGAAGATACTAAGACGTGCTGTTTTAGGTATAATTGAACTGAAGGGGACTGTGGGAAATTAATGAATATTTGTAACCACACACACACACACACAATAGGGCAATCGTGGCACACATGTGTAAAGAAGACGATAAAAATAACAATAAAAAAGTTACATAAATTTTACGTATGGCAAAATTAAAGCACTCCCAAATAATCTTGGAATTTTAAGAGAACAAAGTTGTATTTTACAGTGAAAAGCAGTAAGCACCACAGGTCGTGCACATGGACTGGGTAATTGTCATTTTTCGTATTCTTTTGGCCTACACCTGTGAGAGATTAGTGGCACATTTTTTCCTCTCTTAACCTGATTAACTGGTTAATCCGTTGATTGTGTAGTTGAGTGACTGGATAATTGTGGTAGTTTATGGTGGTGGTGGTGGTGTCAGACTGATTGGTTGATTGTGGTTATAGTTGTAATCACGAAATCCTTTGGTTATAACGTTTGACTTTAGTGATTTGTTCTGGTTGATAAAAAACGAGTGGTTGAGTGGTTATGTGGCTGGTCAATCTGGTTGGAGTGGTTTTTTGGGGGGTTGAGGATGGTAACTAATTGGAAGTTATGCTAACAGGACTGATAGTTGTAATGCTTATTGATATTGTTTTGTGGTACCTTGCATGGTGTTGGTGGTAGTGATTGTTAGTACCTTGCATGGTGGTGATAGTGGTTGTTAGCACCTTGCATGGTGGTGATAGTGGTTGTAAGCACCTTGCATGATGTTGGTGGTAGTGGTTGTAAGCACCTTGCATGGTGGTGGTAGTGGTTGTTAGAACCTTGCATGGTGTTGGTGGTAGTGGTTGTTAGTACCTTGCATGGTGTTGGTGGTAGTGGTTGTTAGAACCTTGCATAGTGTTGGTGGTAGTGGCTGTTAGTACCTTGCATGGTGTTGGTGGTAGTGGTTGTTAGAACCTTGCATGGTGTTGGTGGTAGTGGTTGTAAGCACCTTGCATGGTGGTGGTAGTGGTTGTTAGAACCTTGCATAGGGTGTGGCTGTGTGGTAGTGGTTGTTAGAACCTTGCATGGTGTTGGTGGTAGTGGTTGTTAGAACCTTGCATGGTGTTGGTGGTAGTACCTTGGATGTTGGTTGATTGTTAACATGATGGTGGTAGTGGTTGTTAGTACCTTGCATGGTTGTTAGTACCATGATGGTGGTAGTGGTTGTTAGTACCTTGCACGGTGTTGGTGGTAGTGATTGTTACCTTGCATGGTGTTGGTGGTACAGAACCTTGCAAGGTGGTGGTAGTGGTTGTTAGTACATGGCGTTGGTGTTAGTGGTTGTTAGTACCTTGCATGATGTTGGTGGTTAGTTGCATGGTGTTGGTGGTAGTGGTTGTTAGTACCTTGCATGATGTGGTGGTAGTGATTGGTATTGTTGGTGGTAGTTAGTACCTAAGTGGTTGTTAGTACATGGTGTTGGTGGTAGTGGCTGTTAGTACCTTGCATGGTGTTGGTGGTAGTGATTGTTAGTACCTTGCATGATGGTGGTGGTAGTGATTGTTAGTACCTATGGTGTTGGTGGTAGTGGTTGTTAGTACCTTGCAATGTGTTGGTGGTAGTGGTTGTTAGTACCTTGCATGGTGTTGGTGGTAGTGGTTGTTAGTACCTTGCATGGTGTTGGTGGTAGCGATTGTTAGTACCTTGCATGGTGTTGGTGGTAGTGATTGTTAGTACCTTGCTTGGTGTTGGTGGTAGTGATTGTTAGTACCTTGCATGGTGTTGGTGGTAGTGGTTGTTAGTACCTTGCATGATGGTGGTAGTGGTTGTTAGTACCTTGCAAACCTTGCACCATTGAAATAAAATCATGAAGACGGTGGCATATGAAACCATCCATATTCTATTGATTGGATATTAGAGTGAGATTGAAACCAACAACACATGTAAGGATAGTGGGTCTAGAGAGTTCTGTGACACAAGATGATTTAAATGCTTCTAAGCTTTTTTCCCACAGAAAGACTTCTGGTTGAAGCTAGTTTGATTAAGGAAGAAAAATCAATAAACCTTAGTGATGGTCAGTTCAAAACTGATAATATGTTACATAAATTTATTTGTCAGTGGCCCAAGGTTAAAAATGTTTTGAAAACCTTTGATCTAGATGTATGATAGTTATTTTGTGGGTCCCTTATTTTTGACCTGACCTGAATAGTCACGTCACCCCCTTCTCTTAAGCTCCTCTACGTGTGTGTTGGTGTGGGGATTAGTGGATGACATCATTATGACCTGACCTCATGTTCTTAAGGTCACCCTGTATATTTAAGCCTCTCTCTGTCCATGTAATCCAGTTGCCTCTGAAGATGTCTTGAATAAAGACGAAAGCTAAGGTACTCCGTTGTTTCCATCTTCCCGTGTGATTTTATCAAGATTTATCTTATCCACGTTTTCATTGTGGATTTACATGAAATATATATATATATATATATATATATATATATATATATATATATATATATATATATATATATATATATATATATATATATATATATATATATATATATATATGCGTGTGTATAATAATAATAAACGGTTTATTAATACAGTTGCAGCCAGTGGCTGAAAATATACAGACTTACATTTGATTTAGACATAATGATATAATGTGCATTGAATACAATTACAGGGCTGTACAGTACATAAATCAGGAGATGTTTATTATTTTAACACTAGATGGGATGGTGCTGTTCTTATATCTATCGGTGCGGGCTCTTATGGGCTTAATTTTGTTGTAGTGGCGGACTGTGTGAGAAGGGTGGGGGGCTGCCGGTGGCAGGAGGTGGCGATAACGAGGGTGGTGCATTAGTTGGCTGCCAAACCTTTCCAGTGCTTGGTGGTGGAGGTCACTGAGGGATGGCATATCCAGGGGAGAGAGAGCATTGATATAGCCGAGCATGATTCTGCAGGCCCTTTTCTTTACCTTCTCTAGCTGATGTTGTTGGGTGGAATTGAGAGAAGATGACCAGGCTGGTGACGCATACGTTAGTTTGGGGAGAATAAAGGCGTTGTAGATAGTCCTCAGCTCTGGCGTGGGTGTCCCAAGTGACCTAAGTCGTCGTAGCATGTAGAGAGGGTACGAGGCTTCCTTGACTGTGTTATTTACATGGGCCTTCCAGTCCAGTTTGTTGTCTATCGTTACACCCAGGAGTTTTGCAGACTGCACCAGCTGGAGAGGATGGGCACCCACTGTGACTGCTGGGGCTTGCATTGGAGAGGTGGCAGTATTGATGTGCATGACTACGGTTTTGGTGTGGTTGATGGTGACCTTGTTTTCCATAGTCCATGCCTGTAGCCTGTCCAGGGTGCCTTGTAGCGATGAGTAGCCTGGTGTGGTGTTGTCCATTGTAACCCCCACAGTGCAGTCATCCACGTACTTCCACCTGTGAGGAGTGTCGGATAGAGCATCGTTGATTAGGATGAGGAAGCACAGTGGTCCCATCTTGGTCCCCTGGGGAACACCGCAGGTGAGGTGTTGGAATGTGGAGACCGAGCCCTGATACCTCACTGCCTGGCGACATCCACTCAAGAAATCAGTAAGCCATGAGACCAGGTTGGTGGGCAGCCCTAGTGCAATGGCCTTGTTGATAACAGTGCAGTGATCAACAAGGTCAAAGGCCTTCCTGAAGTCACAAGGGCAACGGCCAGTGATGTCTTACGTTTCTGCAGGTTTCTGTGCAGAAAATCTAGAAAGCTCACTAAGCAGTGTGATGTAGAGGAGGTCCTCATATTGCCAAATTGCTGTGGATCAATTCATTGATAGATTCTGGCAAATTCCCACTCAAAAACAAAGTCCTCACAGATTAGACTGGGTATTGGGGTAATGGCAACTGGCCTGAGGTCGTTAGGGGACTGTGGGGTGGTAACCTTGGGGATGGGGGTGACAAATGCGGTTTTCCATTCATTAGGGCATTTGCTTTGTCTGAGGGATGCATTAATAATAGAACAGAGAGGGGTGGCAAGTTCGACTGCAAACTCCTTGTATATTTTGATTGGGAGGTCAATTGGGTTCGTGGAGCGTTTGGATTTAAATTTCAGGATTTTGAGTGTGTGTGTGTGTGTGTGTGTGTGTGTGTGTGTATTGTATACACAAGAGTATTTTCTTTATGTTAGTCAGGTTTTCCTGGTATATAGTAATGTCAATTCGCGTTGTACTTGAAATTAAGAGAATTTACGCTGTCATGTAATGAACAGAGCCATAGGGAGTAGTGAACCGATCTTTCCTGACTTCAAGGGTTGGTGCTGACGTTAGAGCCGTCGTGGGCTAGCGGTCCTCTTCACCCGCATTTGAAGTCTCAGTATGCTGGTTCGAGATTCCCCAGGTCTCATATTATTATATGGTTAAAGTAAAACTTCTTATATAAGATATATTTGTTAGGAAAACTTTTCATGAACCTAATAAGAAGTATTTTTGCGTCGCTTGTTAAAAATATAACTATGTAATATTTATTTGTTTACTCAAGTATTTTTTTAATCTGTAATTATATATATATTTACACACACACACACACACACTACTGAAAGCAGTTTAGTCTTGTTTAGTCTATAACCAGCATCGCAACCAGAGTATTATACACGATGGATGAATAGGTTTTCATTATGCATTTTACATTGACCCGCAGGGGTCAGAGATGTTTTCATAGCAAGCATGTAGTAAGCATTTAGTAAGCAATATTTCGCCTGCTCAAGCGCAGCTGTTTTAGTCACGTACACGGTCTGGCGACAGTGTGTCGACCAGAGATGTCTCAGTATGACGATATCACCTTTGAAGCTCATTACTTATTTAATTAATAACCCTTACTTGATAACTAGGTCATTAATTATCACTAGTAAACTTCCAATTATTTGATGTAAATTATTAGTCAGATTAGTTAGATATTTTCAACGTTAATTAAGGATGATTCACGGCTCTAACGAGATCATTTCCAGACATCTATTTCAGTAACGCTGTTGACATTGATTCAGGTGTTCATACCAACCCTTCCTACTGGTAGAAGCTTCTAGAAGCTTGGACCCATGCATCATCCTTAGTGACGTCATTGTCAGTTAGCCGGAGTAGGTCCGCCCTGGTATAACTAGTCAATCTTGAGCTGGACACCACACATTACTGATGTACCACTGAGCAGTAGCCTGAGACACCCCTTCAGTCCTAGCAGATCTAAATAGCATCTCTAACACTGCTCTGAAGCTCACAGTCCTCAGTCCCAGATCAAGTGGCCAGCCTCTCTGTAGATACAAATATAAATTTATATCTGTATATATAACTGCTTGAATCCGTCCACCCATCTCAGAGAAATGAACTAAGACAGCCGTTTTTTTTTAACAATATCTGGTAATTCCCTAATTAAAAGTGAGTTTTCAGAGGAAGTTACAGGGGAAGTTACACTAATACTACTACTTTGCTGTCACTCGGAATCGAGTATGACGATCATCCAGCTATGAGACAATGATATGAGTTATTAAGGATTTCACCTTCGTCGGTGAGTTTTAAGGTGACTAAAGAGGCCGATACGGGACCAGCAGGATAGTTCACAGATGTTGCACATATGGATAGCTCCATCTAGTGCGGGAGGGGCGGTGGCAGCATCTTTCCGGCGTTGGCGCTTGTCTGCCTCGGTTTGCAGTCGGGCTAATTCGAAAGTATTGACACCTTCTCGTGTGGTGCTCTTCCAAGCATTGTGGTGTGGAGTGATCGTCTCCCAGGTGAGGTGGGTCGATCTGGCACTTTTTCATGTTTGTCTTAAGACTATCCTTATACCTTTTCAGTTGTCCGCCAGCATTAAGTTTGCTATTAGTTAGATGGCCGTAAAGTACCTGCTTTGGCAGTCTACTGTCGCCCATGCGGGCAACATGGCCAGTCCAAATTAGTTGTTCATGAATAATGGTAGCCTTCATAGTCCTACTGGTATTTGTTCTCTTGTCTTCCCGACGACAAGTTTTCAAGTGCCTTGAGGTGCCTCCTGTATGTGACCCATGTCTCGCTGCCATATAGCAGGGTGGCGAGGACGACTGCTCGATATACGTGCAACTTTGTAGATAATATCAGCTCCCTATAGCTGAAGATATGGGTACGGAGTCTGCCAGTGGCTTGAGATGCACATCTGATCTGATGTTGAATCTCTTTATCGATGTTTACAGTGGTGAACAGGTAGGAGCCAAGATACTGAAAATAGGTAACATTAGAGAGGGTAGTACCATTAAGCTGGATGGATGGTGGAGGTGTGGCTGAACCAGAGGCAGGCTGAAAGAGAATCTGAGTGTTACGTACATTCACCTCAAGGCCGAAGTCTGCAAACACATCTCCGTTGATGTTCAGGATCTCCTGTATGTCGCGTTCAGTGTGAGTGACAAGGGTGAGGTCGACTGCATACTGAAGCTCAGTAATGGAAGCTTCTGATACCTATGTTCCTGCCTGGAGTCGTCTTTTGTTGAAAAAAAAACCCTTCATCCGGAACTCGATGTCCGCCCCGCCGGGTAAATTGGGTAAGGAAGGCAGCCAAGAAAATAGAAAATTGAGTTGGTACCAGTTTAATCCCCGTTTGGATGGAGAAGAACTCAGACTGGGTGCCATTGTGCAGGACACTACCGTTCATATCATCATGGATTTGCCTCACAATGGCGATGAATTTTGGTGGACAGCCAAAACGGTTGAGGATCCACCAGAGGGCTTCCCTGTTGACCGAGTCGAAGGCCTTGGTTAGGTCACTAAAGGCCATGTACAGGTCACGAGGCTGCTCTCTGCACTTGGTGCCATGTGATGGTCTAAAGCCACATTGACATTCTGGGAGTAAGTTTTCCGCCTCAGATAGAAATCTGTTTAGGAGGTCTCGGGCGATAATCTTGCCAGCTACGGACAGCAGCAAGATCCAGCGGTAGTTGCCTCAGTTTGACTGGTCTCCCTTGTTCTTATAAATTTGACGGTGTCTTTAAGAGCTTGGGGGATTTCCTCCTTTTCCCATATATTCTCTAGGAGAGAGTGAGATGGCTAGTAAGCAGAGATCCTCCTACTTTATACTCCTTGGCTGGGATTTCATCAAGCCCTGAGGCTTTGTTATTTTTCATCTGTTTGATGGCAGTAGCTACCTCATACAGGAATGGAGGATAGCTGAGGTGGGTTAGCTCTGGATGCTGAGGGAACTGCTGGGTAGTCAGGACATCCACATCAGTGTTTCGGTTTATCATCGACGAGTACATTGATTTCTGGGTCATTTTCATCAAACCAATCCTAGTGTATTCTTTCGATCTGGCCGGGGGTCTCTCTGCAGGTGATTGTCATGACAGGGTTGTTTGTTGTTGGGTTGCTCGAGCTGCTCTCTGAAAGCATGTGCTACCACTGGATCCTCCAGACACTTAGTGTTAAAACTTCTTTTGGTGGCTTGTTGCCTTCGCTGTTTTGGGGCAACGTAAAGTGATAGCTTTTCTGACGAGCTGATGATCAGTGTCACAGTGGTCTAAGCCATGCATGGCACAGGTGATGAGGACATCTCGGCGATCTCTTTCTCTGACAATGATGTAGTCAATGAGATGACAGTGTTTGGATCGTGGGTGTTGCCACGATCCCTTGAACTTGTAGGCCTGCCTAAACAAGGCATAAGTGATAATGAGGTTGTGTGCAGCACACGTGCTGAGGAGGAGTAGGCAGTGTGGATTGTACATGACTAGTCCACATCTCCGTATGGTTCCCTGCCAAATGTCAGCGTCTCTGCCATCTCTGGCATTAAAGCTACCAAGGAGCACATCCTTATATTCTCTGGGGATAGAGCGTAAACGCTGATGAAAAAGGCATGACGTGAGTGATTCAGTGGGACTCTGAGCGTTATGAAGCATTCATTGATCCCAATAGGCATTTCAGTTAGCCAGTGTAGGTTGCGTTGGTAGATGGCAAAGCCAACTCCATAAATGCGGTTTCTCTGCATCAGGCTTACCCTTCCAGAAGAATGTTTAACCAGACCTCTGTTCTGTAAATCGACCCTCGTCTGGGAGCCGGGACTCACTAATTGCTGCAAGATCGATGTTATACCTAGTCAGTTCTTTTGCCACAAGGGTGGTTCTTCTTTCAGGATGCCCATTTGTGCTAGTATCCAAAAGGGTCATGTCATTCATGCAGCAACCATAAGAGGTTGTATAGTTTGTTTTTGTTTTGATCTGTAATTATAATTGTGTTTTTGACCGCATATGGATTACCTTACTGGGTGAGTTTGCCCAATGAGGTTGGTTCTTTAGGCAGGCAATGTTCAGGCACCTTTTCTAGCCCCCTTCCCATGTGGGGTGAGCAGAGTGGCTCCTTGAAAGTGCTGCTCAGTCGCACAGACAGGACCGGATTACATTGCTGCCTAGATCCCAGTGCATAAACGACCATCTTATCTGTGCTGCCCAGGTGCAGAGTTGTGACTAGAGACTCCCAGCAGTCATCTCTACCTGTACCCATCGCCTCTCTTCTGTCGCCATTGGACTTTTGTGTTATAAGAGTTTGATGATGATGAGGAGTATAATGAGCTGGATGATGGCTGTGCGTGAGTGCAGGAGTGCAGACTTCAACCACACATCTTGGCTCTCCTCTTTCCTGATCCACTGGCGAAAGTGTTGCAATGACTGGGGAGAGGGAGAGTTGCAAAGGACTGCCGATAGCCCAGTTTGTTGGGTTTTGCCTCAGTAGCCTGTCCATCATACATTGCCTTCATCTGCTGGTGTAGTCGTTGGGTTCCCATGGTGGTCACCTTTTCCAACTATACTGCCGTTGGGGTCTTGTTGGAACTCTGTAAGCATATCTGCCTGATGTGGAGCTCCACTGCAGATTTTTCATTTGGGGTTTACTCCCGTAGCCTTATACATACCAAGGTTAAACCGCAAGGCAGCAGAGCAGTGGTTGGTAGGTGCTAGGACGTGTCCACATGCCGGTGGGCCTATGGGCCATCTCTCTGGGGCCCACTGCTACACACACACACACACACACACTGCTTAGTTAGTTTCCTGGATTTTCTGCACAAGAACCTGGAGAAACGTAAGACATCACTGGCCGTTGCCCTTCTTGACCTCAGAATCGCTTTTGACCTTGTTGATCACTACACTGTTATCAACAAGGCCATTGCACTAGGGATGCCCACCAACCTGGTCTCATGGCTCACTGATTTCCTGAGTGAGCGTCCTCAGGTAGTGAGATACCAGGTTTCTTCCACATTCCAACACCTCACCTGCGGTGTTCCCCTGATAAACGACGCTCTATCGGACACTCCTCACAGGTGGAAGTTCGTGGATGACTGCATTGTGGGGGTTACAGTGGACAACACCTCATCGTTTATTTATAGCTACAAGGCACCCTGGATAGGCTACAGGCATGGACTACGGAGAACAAGGTCACCATCATTCACACCAAAACTGTAGTCATGCACATCAACACCGCCACCACTCCAGTGAAAGCTCCAGCAGTTATAGTGGGTGCCCATCCTCTCCAGTTAGTGCAGTTTGCCAAACTCCTGGGGGTAACAATAGACCCAAAATTGGACTGGAAGGTCCATTTAAAGAACAGCATCAAGGCAGTCTCGTACCGACTCTAAATGCTACGACGACAAAGGTCACTTGGGGCACCCACGCCAGAGCTGAGGACTATCTACAACTCATTTATACTGCCAAATTAACGTATGCGTCACCAGCCTGGTCGCCTTCTCCCAACTGTACCCAACAACGTTAGGTAGAGAAGGTACAAAAGAGGGCTTGCAGAATCATGCTCTGCGCAGACTACTCCGGCTACAACAATGCTCTCTCCACCCTTGAAATACCATCCCTCAGTGTCCTCCGTCACCACGCACTAGCAAGGTTTGGTAGTGGACTACTGCACCATCCTCGTCATCGCCACCTACTACCACCTGCAGTACCCCGCCCACCTCGCCCAGTCCGCCACTACAACAAAATTCAGCCCATAAGAGCCCGCACTGATAGATATAAGACTAGCACCATCCCATCTATTGTTAAAATAATAAATAGCTCCTGATTTATGTACTGTACAAACCTGTAAATGTATTGAACGTATATTATTATGTCTAAATCAATGTAAGTTGGTGTATTTTCAGCCACCGGCTGCAACTCTAGTAATAAAGCGTTTATTATTATTATTATTATTATTATTATTATTATTATTATTATTATTATTATTATTATTATTATTATTATTATTATTATTATTATTATTATTATTATTATTATTATTATTATTGTTATTATTATTATCAATATTATTATTATTATTACTATTATTACACACACACACCACTGAAAACAACACGCACTTTCGGAGGCAGTGACAGTATGACAGGGAGACTGGCTGAATGGTAGCCTGACTGAATGTTTTACTAACTGATACCCTGATATAATGGTGACTGACTGGGGGATAATCTAACTGTGTGTGTAACTGACCTTGACGAGAAAGCGCAGCAGTGAAGAAAAAGGGAGAGGGTAGGTGTAGAGAGGGGGAGGAGGGAGGGAGGGGAGGCAGACACGCTGACTGGTTATTGTCACAGTGACACTTGACTTGACTGACGCCTGACACTACTACCATCACCACCTCTACCACCATAATTTAATAATTACCACCATCACCACCTCTACCACTATAATTAAATAATTACCACCATCACCACCTCTACCACCATAATTTTACTAATTACCACCATCACCACCTCTACCATCATAACTACCACCACCATCGCCAACTCTACCAGCATCATCATCTTCTCTACCACCATAACTACCACCATTAACTCCTCTACCACCAAACTACCACCATCACCACCTCTACCATCATAACTACCACCACCATCGCCAACTCTACCAGCATCATCATCTTCTCTACCACCATAACTACCACCATTATCTCCTCTACCACAATAACTACCACAATAACCACACACACACACACACACCAAACAAACTAATTAGGTTCATTTAGAGGTAAATAATTTATGACCAGTTTGTGATTGTTTTCATTGTTTTTCTTATTACTGAATCAGCAAATTGTAAATTATTTCAGAAGGAACAGTGTTCATGACAAATCCAGATTCATTTACTCCAAAATTTAATGCATTCAATAATAAGAACAAAACTAAGATTAAAATGATCATGTAACTTAGAGGTCAGATCCACAGTGGCCAGGTATTGTTGAAGTCAAAACTACCTTGAAGAAAAACACATTTTTCCGTCCTCATAGCTCTCACCTGTGTTGAAGTCTCTTGCACCGATGCACTAATGGTGAAAGACTCTTTCTCCTCTCCAATGTCTCGCGCTTTACTCCAGCCACAGTGTGTGTGTGTGTGTGTGTGTGTGTGTGTGTGTGTGTGTGTGTGTGTGTGTGTGTGTGTGTGTGCACAGGGTGGTGCTAAGCGTCTAGTGTGGCTGCATTATGTTACTGATAAGGCACAGGCACTGTTTGCTTCCTCCCGTTTTCAGCTACAGCCGCTGGCTAACCCTCGTGGTGAACAGGGAAACAGCCTTGCATAAGTCTTCCCCTGCCAATACACAGCCTCTTCAACATCAAGACTTCTGCCGTGGTTCCTCGTGGCAACACAAGGTAACTGGGTGTTAGGGGGGGCCCCAGGCTAGACCAGCAAGGGATCTCAGAGCACCAGTGGGCCCCAGAGGGACGGGGCATAGTCTCACTGGCATGTGGACACACTCTGGCACCTACCAATCACTGCCCCTCTGCATTGCGGATTAACCTTGGTAGATATAAGGCAACGGGAGTTAACCCTAAATAAAAAATCTGCGGTGGATACCTGCATCACACAGGCATGCTTACAGAGCTCCAATAAGACCCCAACGATGGAATAGACTGAGGAGGTGACCAATAAGGGAACCCAACAAATACACCAGCGGATGAAGACAATGTAAGATGGTGGACAGTCTACTCAGGCGAAACCAAACAGCCTGGGCTATTGGTAGTACATTTCAACTCTCCCTCTCCACAATCGTTGCAGTTACTTGCAACACTGGATCAGGAATAGGGAGAGCCAAGATATGTGGGGGCAGCCTGTGCTCCTGCATTACCACAAAAAAGCAACTTACATGCAGTCACCATCCAGCTTATCATACTTTTCATGATCATCTAAACCCCTAAACCCCGAAACGAAGTATGGGGACAATGAGTGGCGACGTGGAAAGGCAGAGATGACTACCAGGAGTCTGTAGTCACAACTATGCATATAGGAACCATAGATAATATGGTCGTTTATAGACAGGGATCTAGGCAGCAGTGCAATTTGGTCCTGTCTGTGCGACTAAGAAGCCTTTTCCAGGAGCCACTCTGCTCACCCTACATGGGGAGGGGGCAAGAAAAGGTGCCCTAAACATCCTAATCCGGTCGAAAACATAATCATAATCATAGATCAAAGCAAAAGCAAATTATACAACCTCCTATGGTCGTTGTATGGATTGTCAGGACTCTTCTGGATACCGGCACAAATGAGGGTCCCGAAAGATGAACCGCCATTGTGGCAAAAGAGCTCTCTAGGAATATCATCGACATAACAGCCATTAGTGAGTCCCGGTTCCCAGAAGAAAGTTAACTCACAAAAAGGCTATTACATTCTTCTGAAAGGGTAAGCCTGCTGTGGAAAGAAACCGCATTTATGGAGTTGGCTTTGCCATTCGCCAATCCATCCTACATAGGCTAACTGAAATGTCTGTTGGGGTCAACGAGTGACTCATGATGCTCTGATTGCCACTGAATTACTCACTTCATGCCTTCTTCATCAATGCATACGCCCAAGACTGGATGCAGAGGATGGCATCAATGAGGCCGTTTATGCCGACCTTGAAGGAATGGTAACCTCTATCCCCAGAGAAGATTAGGTTGTGCTCCAAGGTGACTTCCATGCCAGAGTTGGCAGAGATGTTGACTTATGGCAGGGAACCATAGGGAGAAAAATAATAGGCAAGTGTAATCCCAACGGCCTACTCCTCCTCAGCAAGTGTGCTAAACACAACTTCACTATCACTAACACCTTGTTCAGGCAGGTCGACAATTTCAAGGGTTTTTGGCAACACCCACGATCCAAACATTGGCAGCGCATTGGCTACATCATTGTCAGAGAAATAGATTGCCGAGATGTTTTTATCACTCGAGCCGTGCATGGGTCAGACCACTGTGACATATATCATCGGCTCGTCAGAGCCTACCTCTTCCTTCACGTTGCCCCAAATAGGATACAAGCCTCCAGAGAGATTTTAACACCAAGCGACTGGAGGATATAGTGGTAGCGCATGCTTTCAGAGAGCAGCTCGACGATAGGCTGATATACAACTCAACAACGAACAACTTAAATCTCAGTACCAAATGGGGTATCCTCGACACTATCATCCTAAAAACCTGCAACGAGACCCTCGGACAGATCGAAAATAACAACAACAACACAAGGATTGAATTGATGAAAATGACCTGGAAATCGAAGTATACCCTTTAAAGTAAATGTGCTGTTTTCACTAATTGGCAGAACAGCCCTCAGTCTCAGACCAAATGTGATAACTTCTACGAGTAGAAAGCAGCGACCAAGCGCGAATTCCGCAAATTAATGAATAGATGGTGGAAAAATAAAGCATGTGGAACGCAAAAATTTGCGAATAAACACAAGATGCATGCATTTTCAATTCCACTAAAACACTGTATGGCCCAATTACTCATGGTGGGGCTCAACAGAATCACTGATGTGGATGTCCTGACTACCCAGCAGGTTTCTCAGCACGCAAAGCTAACCCACCTTAGCTATCCTTCATCCCTGGATAAGGGAGCTACTGCCATCAAGCAGATGAAAAATAAAAAAAGCCTCAGGGCCTGATGGAATCCGAGCCGAGATGTATAAAGCAGGAGAATCTTTGCTTACCAGCCGTCTCCACTCTCTCCTGGAGAGTATATGGGAAAAGGAAGAAATCCCCCAAGCTTTTAAAGACGCCTCCATCGTCAATACTTATAAGAACAAGGGAGCTACTTTACAGTCATCTAACGAATAGTAAGCGTAACTCTGGCAGGCAACTGAAAAGGCATAAGAGTAGTCTTAAGACAAACCTGAAAAATTGCCAAATCAACCCTCCTCACCTGGGAGACGATTAATCCACACCGTAACGCTTGGAGGAGCACTACACAAGGTGTCAATACTTTCGAGTTAACCCGATTGCATAAAGAGGCAGACAAGCGCCAACGCTGGAAAAACGCTGCCGCCGCCCCTCCCGCTCTAGATGCTGCCCCCTAGATGTGCAACTTCTGTGAACGACCCTGCGGGTCCCATATCGGCCTCTTTAGTCACCTCAGAACACACTAACGTAGGTCACATCCTTAATAACTCATACCATTGTATCATAGGTGGATGATCTTCATACTCTATTCCGAGTGACAGCAAAGTACTAGTAGTGTGTGTGTGTGTGTGTGTGTGTGTGTGTGTCTTACATATAGCCTACTTTATTCCAGTGTCGTTCAGATAAGGTGTTTCCACATTGCAACACAACCACCATTCGAACTTTACTTCCCTTTTAGATTGCAGAGCTGGTGAGGCTTTTAATGAAAGGACAGAAATATTGAGGTGAACTTACCTGACTGAGGACGCAGTAGTAGGAGTCACTGTTGGACTGAGCTGGCGCCAAAAAGTCTTAATCTTAATGTAATCTGGAGTTGAAAATATGTTAAGGATAGAGTGTTACTTACCGAACTTTATGAGGCACCCTTTATCACCTTTGCTTATAATGTCTTGTGAACCTTGAGTCCTGCTGTTCTCTCATCAACATGGCCAGAGGTTCACTGGAGCACAGCAGTCTTTAAAATATGTTCCAATAAAGTTCACTGCCCTTAGACAAGAAAATAGCCCCGAGGAACACCATCTTCACCAAAGTCAAAATGAGCTTTAACCTTCAGAAAGGGTGTGTAAAACCTGTAAGCACTTCATAGAGAGAGTGAGGTCTTAAACTGTCTGCCTTCCTGCCACTGTTGAAGGCAGAATGGGAAGGGAAGACTAACCTAGCCTTGGAACACAGCGGCCGTGGGTGTCAATGAACTGATCCGGGTCGCAGGTACAGGTGCCCACTACCTCCGACACTACGAACCTGCAGAAGCTGAACTTGTTGACGGCACGGCACTGAGCATCGTTGTAACACATGGCTCCCACAACACTCGCTGCAAAGGAGAATGAAGGAAGTGGGGTGAGAGAGGAGCGTTGTAGCAAAATAGCTCCTTCACCACTCACTGCAAGGGAAAGTTCCAGAGTCGTTTGGTGAGATAGTGAAGTGACGCGCATAGGGGAGAAAAAGGTTTTCATTGCAACTTATTGGGAAAGTTTAATTTCACTTATAAACCGATAGAATGGAACTCAACTAAGACTTTTCCGAAGGTGTACCAAAAATATTTCCTCCCGGGGGGCTGGGGACGGGGACTGAACCTCGAGGGGGGTGGGGGGCAAATTTTTGGAAGCCATGTACTGTATCATCAGAACGGATGTTCCGATTAACATCATTCAGGTGTTGAATAATTAATAGGTGATGCCAGAGGCCTTGTTTAATTATGAATATATATTTTTTAAACATAGGCAGCCACTTTGTTAAAAATCTGACATAACCTATTTTGAAACCTTTTTTCAAAAGGTTAAAGAGGAACGGCTAATAAATCCCTTGAACAACAAGGACAAGGAAGCAAGAAACTGTGCTTATAGCGAGCCATGGACTGTGCATTCAACGCAATCTTCTCGGTCTTCTCGGACTATTCCTTGACACTGGGTTATGCAACTCGTTAACCCAGGGTGTGGTTGTTGTGTTGGCGGCAGCTTCTACACCTTAAGCAAATTCACGCCAAGGTGGCCCTTAGGCCGGCCATCCTCGTTACACGAGGGGCAACCATTATAAGCACAGTCCCTTGTTTCCCTGTCCTTGTTGTTCAAGGGATTTATAAGCGGCTCCTCTTTAACCTCTTGATACAAAATACAAAGGTGAAAGTTAACCATCTTGATTCGACGACTTCCCGATGAAATCTGTGGACAAAGAAAAAAAGAGATTTAAAAATTGGTTATAACAGATTTCCACGGCCACTGGCATCACCAATCGACTAAAACCTGAATGGTGTTAATCGGACCATCCGAACTGAAGATATATGGTTTCAAAATTTGGCTCCCCTCCCCCCTTGAGGTTCAGGCCCCTTCCCCAGCCCCCCTGGGGGAAATATTTTGGTACCCCTTCGGAAGTCTTAGTTGGGTTCCATTTTATCGGTCTATAAGTGAACCTAAACTTTCCCAACAAGTTGCACTGAAAGCCACCACTGTCACCCCACAAAGAGGGACGGGTTGACAGGAGTGGGGGGCCAGAGTAGGTGGAAGTAATATGGTGAGGAAACGTAGAGTAAATGAACTATAGACTGAAGATAAAAAAAGGAGAATTAAATATTAGAGAGAGAGAGAGAGAGAGAGAGAGAGAGAGAGAGAGAGAGAGAGAGAGAGAGAGAGAGAGAGAGAGAGAGAGAGAGAGAGAGAGAGAGAGAGAGAGATTTTAATAGTGATGATGTGACAGAGGAAGACAATGTTTTATTAAGAACACACAGGTCTGAATGCTTAAGTGTCTTATATATTTCCTTAAAACTAAAATCTGACTAAAAATATACGAATCTCTAGTAGACAATTTCAGGTCGGACTGTTACACGATCGTGCCATGATAAACTTACCAACACAACCAATCAACAGTGTTTGGTGTTTCTTTTAATTATAAGTTTATTGTAGGTACGATAGGTGAACGTTCTCCCGACATATTTACATGTATTGATGCTCTTGTATGGTCAAAGTCTCAGTGGCAAGTCGACTTCCCTCACTTTATTTTCTGTGGGTTAGTGATTTATTTTTTAACTTAGCGAAGAGCCGACGTCGTGTTAATAGTTTGATGCCGGAGAAATTTACTAGTGAGAGAACAGGTCATATATGGATCAAATTTAATTCAGGTATAGATCAGCCTAGCCCTGGCACTATGAACACCAGGTGCTGCTGGCATAAGGACTCTACTGGAAATAAGCCTTTCATGTCTTTGTCAGCTGTCCTTGGTCAAAATGACTCAATATTAATTGTTATGTAGGGTAGGTGTGGGAGAATAAATGTGTTGAAGAAATAGAGTGAGGTTAGGCAGGAGATGGTTAATATATTTGTGGTAGCTCATGTTACATTTAATTTCATAATCAAGAGTGTTCTCGAAATGGTATTTGTAACAAACATATTACTCAATGGAATCATAATCATTTTGATTGATCAATCCTTGCAAATACTTTTGTTGAAAATTAACGCGGTAAATTAAGCTGAAAAGAAAACTAACTCACATACAAAATGGTCCGTTTTGAAGTACCCGACCGAGTCTAAATAAAAGACACAAGTAAAAAATATTTTACTGTGGTAGTGAAAATTGCAGAGGGAGGGAATAAAAAAAACGAAGTTCGTTTCTCTTTTCCATTTCCACAACTACGGTGATGCGAAAATCCTTCGACAGTGAAGAATTTTGTTGCCAAAACATTTTCTTTCAACTGGAGTGACAAAGTTAATATACTAGAAAGAGAATCAAAATATATTAGTGTGTAAAGTAATGTTTTCCCCATCTCAATAATCTGTCGTAAAGGTAAAAAAAAAAAAAAATATTATATATATATATATATATATATATATATAAAACAAAGAAGTATGTCTGTGTGTTTGTTTGTGTGTTCGTCCGCACGGCAATCTCGGAAAGTACTATACCGATCTGCACATGCATGGTGTTATATGTAGTGATGATGGATGGTGTTATATGTAGTGATGATGATGGACGGTGTTGTATGTAATGATGATGGATGATGTTATATGTAGTGATGATGGAAGTCGTTATATGAAGTGATGATGGAAGTCGTTATATGTAGTGATGATGGATGGTGTTATATGTAGTGATGATGGATGATGTTATATGTAGAGATGATGGGTGGTGTGAAATATAGTGATGATGGATGGTGTTATATGTAGTGATGATAGATGGTGTTATATGTAGTGATGATGATGGATATGTAGAGATGTTATATGTAGTGATGATGGATGGTGTTAAATGTAGTGATGATGGATGATGTTATATGTAGAGATGATGGGTGGTGTGAAATGTAGTGATGATGGATGGTGTTATATGTAGTGATGATGGATGGTGTTATATGTAGTGATGATGGATGGTGTTATATGTAGTGATGATGGATGGTGTTATATGTAGAGATGATGGGTGGTGTCAAATGTAGTGATGATGGATGGTGTTATATGTAGTGATGATGGATGGTGTTATATGTAGTGATGATGGATGGTGTTGTATGTAGTGATGATGGATGGTGTTATATCTAGTGATGATGGATGTTGTTATATGTAGAGATGATGGGTGGTGTGAAATGTAGTGATGATGGATGGTGTTATATGTAGTGATGATGGATGGTGTTATATGTAGTGACGATGGATGATGTTATATGTAGTGATGATGGATGGTGTTATATGTAGTGATCTAAAAAAAACTCCAACCAACCAGATCCGACACAGCCCCGACGCACACACGTAGAAAAGTCGTATTCCCTCCCATGATTTACAGCTATTTTGATACTGAGGTTCTCTTTCATTATAGCTTGCTTTTCTCTGCATTTAACCTCCATCCCTTACACCACACAGAGGTTGAAAAGTCGTATCCCATCCCACATATTATAGTTAATTTTATCCTTATTCTCTCTCTCATTACAGCCTACTTTTCTTTGATCTCTAACTTTTCTAGGCTGTCCATTCTAACAAGGTAGCTCGGGAGGTAGTCCATTCTAACGAGGTATGTCAAATGTACTATATTTCATACCATGGCCTAGCGAAAGAGCCGCCCAGAGGGCGGCGTTTCTGCTATCTATATCTATATCTATATATATATATATATATATATATATATATATATATATATATATATATATATATATATATATATATATATATATATATATATATATATATATATATATATATATATATAAAACAAAGAAGTCTGTCTGTTTGTATGTATGTCCGCACGAGAATCTTGGGAACTACTTTACCGATCTGTAGTGATGATGGATGATGTAATATGAAGTGATGATGGATGTTGTTATATGTTGTGATGATAGGTGGTGTTATATGTAGTGATAATGGGTGGTGTTATATGTAGTGATAATGGGTAGTGTTATATGTAGTTATGATGGATGGTGTTATATGTAGTGATGATGGATGGTGTTATATGTAGTGATGATGGATGATGTTATATGTAGTGATGATGGGTGGTGTTATATGTAGTGATGATGGATGATGTTATATGTAGTGATGATGGGTGGTGTTATATGTAGTGATGATCCATATCTTTATAAAACAAAGAAGTCTGTCTGTTTGTCTGTGTGTCCGCACGAGAATCTCGGAAACTACTTTACCGATCTGTAGTGATGATGGATGGTGTTATATGTAGTGATGATGGATGATGTTATATATAGAATATGAAAAGCATCCCTCTTTTGTCATTGGCAACACCAGAGTCAAAACACTTCTTGGAAAATATAAGGAAGTACAATTCATGTTTCCAGATGACATCCTTTGGAGCTACCAGAATAGTTCGTAAGCACGGATACATGCCCACATTCAAAGTCCAGGGTATTTGTTCTACCAATATTAAGTACGCTGCACGTACTGGTGTTGAATTTCATTTGCTATTTCTCTGACAACTCCTGCAGTTTATGTAAATCCTCCTGTAGTGCATTTGCATTCTGCCCTGAATTAATCTGCCGCCCTATTTTGGTGTCATCCTCAAACTTGCTTATGTCACTGCTGATCCCAGTATCTAGATCGTTTATATAGATTATGAACAAGAGTGGGCCCAGTACTGACCCCTGGGGAACCCCACTGGTTACACAGCCCCACTGAGATTTAACACCCTCTACGCTAACCCTCTGTGCTCTATGGGTGAGCCACGATTTTATCCAATTTAAAACTTTCCCCTCGATACCATGAGCCTTACCTTTTCTCAGAAGCCTCTGATGTGGTACTCTGTCAAACGCTTTGCTAAAGTCTAAGTAAATAACATCGTAATTTTCGCCATTATCTACTACCTCGAAGACTTTCCTGATAGCGAAGAGGCTGTGTACTGGAAGAGAAAGACTTAGGCAAGGCTGCTTCCCTATTCACATGAGGGCTAGCCAGTAGCAATAGCTGAAAGCGAGAGGAAGCAAGCAGTGCTTACACCTTAACACTAACATAATGCTACCACACTAGATGCATTACACCGCCCTGTGTGCACATATACATACCATCATCACTACATGTAATACCATCAATCACCACTATACTTAACACCATCCATCATCACCATACTTAACACCACCCATCATCACTACATATAACACCACCCATCATCACTATACTTAACACCACCCATCATCACTACATATAACACCATCCATCATCACTATACTTAACACCATCCATCATCACTATACTTAACACCACCCATCATAACTATACTTAGCACCACCCATCATCACTATACTTAACACCACCCATCATCACTATACTTAACACCACCCAACATCACTACATATAACACCATCCATCATCACTATACTTAACACCATCCATCATCACTATACTTAACACCACCCATCATCACTACATATAACACCACCCATCATCACTATACTTAACACCACCCATCATCACTACATGTAATACCATCAATCATCACTATACATAATACCATCCATCATCACTACCTATAGCACCATCTATCATCACTATACTTAACACCATCCATCATCACTATACTTAACACCATCAATCATCACTATACTTAACACCATCCATAATCACTATACTTAACACCATCCATCATCACTATACTTAACACCACCCATCATCACTATACTTAACACCATCCATCATCACTATACTTAACACCACCCATCATCACTATACTTAACACCATCCATCATCACTATACTTAACACCACCCATCATCACTATACTTAACACCATCCATCCCACTATACTTAACACCATCCATCATCACTATACTTAACACCATCAATCATCACTATACTTAACACCATCCATCATCACTATACTTAACACCATCCATCATCACTATACTTAACACCACCCATCATCACTATACTTAACACCATCCATCATCACTATACTTAACACCATCAATCATCACTATACTTAACACCATCCATAATCACTATACTTAACACCATCCATCATCACAATACTTTACACCACCCATTATCACTACTTACAACACCATCCATCATCACTATACTTAACACCACCCATTATCACTACTTACAACACCATCCATCATCACTATACTTAACACCATCCATCACCACTACATATAACACCATCCATCATCACAATTCTTAACACCATCCATCATCACTATACCTTACACCACCCACCATCACTACACTTAAACTCTCTCGCAGCGTTGCAGCCACAACACCTCTCTTGTAGGGGAGCGGCCGCACACCTCTCTCGTAGCATTGTGGCCATGAGGCCAGCCTTTTCTTTGTTTTCATATGACGTCACATAGTACATCTCATCCAAAAATGTCCTTGTTTACTGTATTACATAATTTACAACTATTATTTGTCTTTGCATTCACATTAGGTTTTTGATAAACTGTGTAGGCAGCAGTCGCAGTGGAGGCATAGTGTTGCATTGGTGTTTCAATGTTAGCTATTTCAACTTTCAATACGTGCACAAATTCATCTAAATCAACCATTTATCCTTCAATTCTCTTTTAATTATTTCAGATAAAGCAGAGGGTAACTTATTGTTTATGATCACAGTACATAACTCGCCCATTGTAGTGTTCAAAGCACTCATGGATTCCACTGTACATTTATCATTCGCGAAAAATTATTTAATTTCACTAACACAATAAGTTGGTCGCGCGATATTACAGAAGTTGGAAAAATGAGCTGCTTTGATTAAATCTTCCTGCCCTTATGTATCCGTTAATAATTTGATTGCAGGAAGCTAAACTAGCTTCAACCACACTGAAACCACTAATTAATTGCAACGCCTCTCCAGGTAATTTTCCCTTTAAATTTGTAAATTTCTGGCTACTAGTTAACTCTCTACGATCATGTACTGAACACTTAAAAAGTTCCCAGAAGCTTAGCCACTTAGTTGAGTCACCATCGAAGGATGGCAAGGTTAGCGGAGGTAACTTAACACCCAGTTAAAGTTAGGATATCGTACAATATGAAGTGATACTCAGGGTTTGCTGATGTAGATGGAGGTCAGGAATTAATGGTGGAGCTTAGTTGGTGAACCCCTCCATGATCGCCGGATTTAACTGAAGGTGCTGAGTGTTAAGAAACTGACGATGGCAGGTTAATTTTACATTCAACGGTAGCTGGTAAGATGCGCGCGCAGACAAAGGAATGTAGAATCGCGCAAAATTATTATTCAGGAGTAATTAATTTCAATTCAAGTAACTATTAAATATTACTTTAACTAAATATAACCTGAATTAAATGCAACATATATATAAATCCTAAACGAAATTTCTTACATTATTTCTCTCGTTCTGCTATTCAACATTCTCGATTAGCGGTTACAATATCCCTGTTTAGTGGTTGTGAGATATCCGTCTCACCCCCGGGTTGCTGCTAGCTGAAACGTAAATGTTAACAAACCGGTAGAAATCCTTTTTATATACATTGACCTCATTATGGTTTGACCCTTTGATGAAATTGCTAGATCAGGCCTTACTTGCAGTGCTAAATATTGTGTTCCTGGCTCGACCCGGTGTTTTGTTTAACGAGCTGATCCTGTCACGGCCTCTTGAGGAAGTGACGAGAAAATATATATATATATATATATGTATATATATATATATATATATATATATATATATATATATATATATATATATATATATATATATATATATATATATATATATATATATATATATATATAGCTAATCATACACTCATGCCAAATACACGCTAGGTCAGTCATACATTCTTACTATGCATACACTTATGTCAGTCATACTCTCATGCCAGTCATACACTCCTGTCAGTCATACACTCAGATTAATCATACACTTATGCTAATCATAGGCTCATGCAAGGTCAGTCATACATTCTTGTTGGGCATATACTTATGTCATAGAGAGATGAATGTATGAAATATATATATATATATATATATATATATATATATATATATATATATATATATATATATATATATATATATATATATATATATATATATATATATATATATTTTACTAACTTCTGAGGAGTTACATCACCTTAACTCCTGTACACACTCTCTGTGACAGTAAGTGTGTGGGGGAGCGCCTCACCATGTATACAAGCCAGGTTGAAGTAGTTGGTCAATGGACTGACACAGGTGCACACCGAGTCATTGCACTCCGCGTTGGGGGTCACTGCCGTGCACTGGTTGTCTGACGTGCACTGCCCTCCAAGGATCTGTGGGTGACCGAGGTAGGGTGTTAATGGAATTTTAAGCTTGCTGACTGGCAGAGACTAGTTTATATTCTTTCCATACTCATCCTGCGTGTAGCGGTGCAGAAAGAATATAGAAAAACAATGAACACTATTCAGAGATCTCTGTCACATACCAGTGGTCAGGTTATTTATCATTGGCTATAACAGGGTTGATTCATTACATACGATGGTAATAAAGTGCTGCACATACTGCACCAAGTAGTTAAGTACTTGGTGCAGTATGTGGATAATGTGTAGATGTCAACTACCTCATCATTAGCAATAAATTACTGTGTCGTTCACACAGGGTGACTTGTACCTGTCCCTCTACGGCTCCATTTTCTCACTATCTAAGCCAGTGTTTTAGCTTGTGGAGTTTTTGTCCATGTAACGTCCCAAATACCTGATATTTTATATTATTCACGCCTGCATAAGGGTCATATAGCCAGAGGAACTTACAGTATATCCTACACATATATAACTCGAAGCATTATATCACGGTGGACAATGAGTCAATTGATGACTATTTTCATTCATCTGCTTCTTTCAAATTCATCTCCTAGTTCTTTCCTCATTGCCATTTTAAAGTTATCTACGAAAATGCAAATCGAGTTCACCAGTCGCTAGTTCAACTCTAATATCAACTCTTGTCTAATTCTCGGAGACAGGTGTGAAGAGATCCACAACAATTTGATCTTGATTCCCCACGAGCGATCAGGATTGTCAACACTATCTAGTCCTCCCCACGGGCAGTGTGAGTGACCCACACTCCTGCTGGAGGGCAGCTAAAGCGTGGCGATCCTGACGTGGTTGGGGGTCTATCTCTACTACTAAATCTTTATTTTTCTTCGCTCTGGCCTGGGGACCTGCACCCTCAGAGGTATATTCGTCTTCGGGTCCCCCCTGTAGCTGTTCCCAGGAGATAATGAACACTGAAGGGGAACAGGAACAGAACCTATCCCTCCGCCGAGCCTTCCTGGGTAACCGTGATCGTGCGGGTACACCTGGGAAGGGGGTCGCATTCCTGAATCCTTCAACCCCCCCCCCCCGGAATAGGTAAACTAGCTCACGTCTATAAGTAGGCTACCCCTAACGGGGCTTCTGGGAGAGAGACATTGGAACCACCCTAGGACCACTCGACCATGAAGTGGCGGTGGGTGGCTGAAATTCCCTTGTTAGGTCGCTCTCCCGGAAGAGGTAGGGCACAAGATTCACCCCACGCAACGGTGGCCTGACCCACCACTGGACGGATGTAAAAGAAGTCAACCCAAGCATGACGAAGACAACGAGTAACAGGATTCGGTTGCGCTCCCTCCGCGGTGGCGTATCCGGAAATCGCAAAGGAACTAGGCACTATCCTATGTGCTCACCTCAACATCAAATTCGCGGCCCTCATCGAAGCAAGAGACTCATACATAGTTATCTGCTAAGAAAAAAAAAGTCGACCTTATGCTCGCCACAGATGCTGTCAAAATACTGAAAAGGGAGAACTTTGAAATAGTTGTACCACCCCAAGTAAGAGCGAGGAAATCCATCGTAATGAAGAGGGTGGACAAATTCATCACGCAGAAACCAAGCGACATAGGAAATGAAATAGAAGAGAGAAACACATGAGCAAAAGTCGAGGAGGTAGTGTTGATGCCAAGTGCATCAACTATGATGAAGATCAGATTCACTGAGATCTCCATGGCTCAGATGGAGATGGAAAATGGCATAAGCATATCACACGACCACATACCGAAACACCAAACAGAAAAGGAAGAATTTTTCCCAATAACACCATACTGGACATGTTATAAGTACGATCACACCTCAGCCAGCTGCCCTGAAAAGGACAAGAAGTACTGCTCTGAATGTCCTGCGATGTGGCCATACATTCAGAGACTGCACATACAAGGATATGCCAAAATGACTAAACTGCAAAGGGGATCACCGGACACTGGCAGCCAGGTACCCCACAAGAAAAGAAAAATAATGAAAAAGCGAAAAGAGAAAAGAACGGCCAATAAAAAAATAGAACTAGACCCAAACAAGACCAATGCAGCCAGCAAAACTTCAGGACACAACAAAAAAGGTCATGGAAAAATCAAAATAAGTACAACCAACTCAAGCCACCTACCCACCTACCTTAAACTTAACGAAGGCCTCCCATTCACAATTCTAACGGTAATAATACACGCACACATCACCACCGTTGCCAAACCAGGAACATTTGGGAAAACCACTAAAAAAGATGTTCACTGCAAACAATGTACCCCATGTGAACTTCCCAGACACTGCTCCATCGACAGAGATATTCAAAATTATAATAGAAAACAGCCTGGAAATAGAAAATGAAAACTAAGGTGCAACCGCACCAAAAAACAACGGACAAGAGAGGAACTGAAACACAAGCATCAAATCCAGAACAAGAAGATGAAGAGAGAGGAGTGGAGATAGATACCAGGGACTTACTAGACAGATCATACCAATTAAACCTCAGAACATTCCTGACTACGGCGAGAATATCGGCATTCGATTTTTCTCCGTCAACTCAACCGATAATCCCTAAAGAAAAGCTTACACAAGAAATAAAACAAGGCAACATAAAATACACATTTGAGGACAATAGAGTGGAGGAGTCACACATTGAAACCCTAATCAGAAGCGGAAGAATCAACACCCAATACAACAAAATTGAAAAAGTCGACATTACAATATATAAGAATATAGGAACAGGCCTAAAAGAGGAACGGCAGAGATATCCGACAGGATAGACAAAAGCCAGCAAGCAATTTGCACTGAGTTCACGGGATCCGCGAGTGCACAGAACCGAAACATAAGGATTTTACAAAATAATGTCCTTGCCTGGACACAGATATGGAAAACAGAGCTAACAAATGCATACAGCACATTGGACCCGGACATAATACTAATCAACTCACAGGGTCGGAAAAACAGTGACAAAATCAAGATCTTTAACTACCATATACACCAAATGGACATACATGACGAACCACATGACGGAATAGCAATAACTATAAAACGCAACATACAATACAAAATCATAGACAACTTCCAAAGTAAATTTCTTACAGCCAAAATAAATACAACAAGAGGCCCAATAACTATTTCAATTTCATATCTAACATTCAGAAGGCCAAATTCCCTACAGGGGATATCTTAAAACTAATGAGGCAAAACAATCCAGCATACTTCATAGGAGACCTCAACGCTAAACTCACAACCTTAGGACACAATAACAGAAACCCAGGAGGAACAATTTTCCTTGATCTAATCGAACAAGGGACAATAACACACCTCGGGCCCGACTTCGAAACTTACGCATCAGCCGGTAACTCGGGAAAACCAGACATTGTTTTAACCAATAGATGGGGATCATCCCTCCAGTGCCACAAGGACCTGGAGGGACCCCTCCCTCCCAACATAATATGCCCCCAGCAAGCATCAAATACAACAATTTAGCTTAGTTTAGCTGAGACCGGCCTTCCCTAGCCGCAAGAGTCCTCTAATGCAGCACTGTTGACGGAAGAAAAAACTTCGTCTCCGCAAGGTGGATAGCCCACCTGCTGTCAACCTCCTCCTATATTTCCTACTTCTGAACTTTACCTTGTACTGTACCCTTCTTGAACCCTCAGAGCCAAGGCTCTCTTCTATCCATATCACCAACCAACCAGGAGGTCACAACACCCAGACCTGCACCTCGGCGAGGCAAGATCTTCTCTGCTCCCGAGGTACTACGTGACCCTCGATGAGTACAAAGCTGTCGTGAGAGTGTATCCAGCCGAATGCCCATTACCCAAGCAACGCAACCTCCTTGTCCTAAGGAAGTTTTTTGACTCCTTAGGAATCAAGGGGGTGACAAGGGTTGTCCGCAGACCAGTGAGTGGTGGACTTATGGTCACCTTCGCGAAATGGGGACAGGTTCAGCAAGTATCAAACATTAAAAAATTAACGGGATTAAGATTCAAGTGGAAGCCTATGCAGAGGATAACTTGGTGTTGGGAGTAATCTCCCACACCGAGATAGACCATCTTGAGAAAGATGAGCTGGTCGAGCCGATCGGAGTCCAGCTCACAATAGTACGGAAGCTGACCAGCATAACTGCACTGGTCGGTTATCCAAAGCACATACCAAGCATTGTAGTGCTGGGATGGGAGAACATTCCAATACGACTTTATGAAAAAAGACCCACAAGGTGTTATAAATGCCAGAGGTGTGGCCATCTGGCAGGCAAGTGCCGAGCTAGGGAGGTCTGTGCCACTTCCGGGACACCCGGGCACCAGCAAACAAACTGCTCGGCGGCCGACAAGAAATGCGCAGCTTGTGGCGGCCCTCACTCCTCCTCCGACCAGGAGTGTCCCAAGTGGAGGGAGGAGTGTAGGGTGGCTAAACTGCGAAGCAAAAAACAACTGAGCTACAAGGCAGAGGAAAAGGAGACTCGAGAACCAGACAAAACAGAAGGAAAAAAAAAAAGATACATTAACATTAAAATTTTCAGAGATTTTTGACATTTAGGAGTATATACCTGAACAAGACCATGAAGAAATAGGGAGAGTGAAAAGCAAAAAGAACAAAAGGAAGAGCCAGAAAGAAAATAACCGTGGAAAAAAACAGCTTCGGCCGAAATAGCCGAAAGGCGACGTGGCCAGAAATCCCCAAAAATGGATGGATGAAAGGAGGTCACAACATCCAGACCTGCACCTCGGTTATGAAAATTGGTGGAAAATATCTGTCCAGATTACTCCCCATTTCTTCGTCATTATTAGTTAGTTCGCCGGCATCATACTGTATTGATCCAATCATGTCCCATGTTTTAGTTTAATACATATTGAAGAATCCCTTGGGTTTGACTTCGCTTCCCTTGCTACCTTCAGTTTATTATTCCGCATTGCTTGTGTTATCTCTGTCTTAACCCTACTGGCCAATAATCTCGGAGGTAAACTTCACCACGATTTATTCTCCTACCTATAGCCTTCATTTGCCCAATAATATTCTTTAAATAATTATTTATCCATTTAGGGTCATTTTATTTGATGTGAGTCTTCTGTATGACATATTCTGCCTTTGTGCATTAAGTAACCCATTATTTAAACTTATGGAATTCCTCAACCTCATATCTCGTGGTCGAGTCACTCTCAGCAGTCATATGTTGTGAGGTTATTGCTGTCAGATCACCTGGTGCAGTGTGTACGTATATTATGTATGTTGTATATATATTATGCATGTACTCCATTTATATACATTACATATTTAGCCAGCAGCGTGTGGCAATGCCTTTTATCATGTCACCACACGCTTAGATAATGTGCCTGGCGACATCTGGAAGCTGCTAATGTATCACTTGCCACATGTCGCCTGAGAGGTAAGTTGACCCATCGAGAGTGTAGGGAACCATCGTCTTTGCTCCCACCTCTGTACATCCAGAAAATAGAACCTACAAAACTCTACAGGTGTTTGTGTTTGCTCTTGTAGTTAGAACTGAGTACCCAGAACATGTACATGGTGCAGTGAGTTAATTGACTGAATTAGTGCAAGTGCCTTTGTGTAAAGTCTGTGGCAAGACCGGCTCAGGGACCCCCACGCTCTCGTCAACCGTCAACCATCTGTCCGCCAACCGCCACGTCTCCCCCAAAAACTTGTTTTGAATTAACAGCAAGTTTCTGTGAAGTGTTATAAGTGCCTTGTGTGAACAGTGCTTAAAGTGTGTGACCTTCTCTAAAGTTTTCCCCAAGGTGGAAGGCTTGTACAGGGCATTTTTGAGGAGCAGCGTTCAGCGCACCCTCCCCCGGCCGCGTCTAGAGGGTAACTGACTCGGTGAGCCTGCCGCTCCTACACCCCACCAACACACCAACTAACACACACACACACACGAGCGCACAGACCGCAGTCATTTCTTTATATATATTTTATATATAATCTACTTATCTGTGTATTCAATTATTTTTTTTGTCTCAGATCTTGTTGATATGACAGGCTAACCGGTCAACACTGATTTGAGATATAGTACACAGATTAAGTAATTATGTCTCGTGCCTTACGCAGCGGTGCAGCCATGCGTCAGACGGATAACAGTGACAGCTCTACAGAGATGGATGGCCAGGCAGAGCGAGACGCTAGAGCTTCTCCCACCACATCTCCAAGCCCTCCACCTCGATCTTCAGCCTTGTCTTCAGATATAATTGCTTTAATGAAGTTTATGAGGGAGGAAAGTGTGAGGACGAATCTACAAGACGTGTTGAGGACGAAAAAAGGAGATTGGAAGATAGTGCACGGTTTGAAGCTTTGATATCTCGCCTTACTGTTAACCAAGCTCCTGACTCTTCCACCTCTTCGGTACCGTCTGGTTCAGGTACCTCGTCAATGCCTTCTTCATGCCCTCCAGCCCCACCCAAAGCGCCTGCCCAACCCCCACCCATCTTAAAGCCTGATGTGAATTTCCAGACTTTTCGTGAATGGCGGCGACGGTGGATTAATTATGCTACAATGGTGGATCTCCAGAGCTTGTCACAGCCTAAACAACTCATTCAGCTACGTATGTGTCTGTCTTTGGAAATGCAGCGTGTCTTGGAACATACGTTGCAGGTGCCCCAGACTTCTTCGTTGTCTGTAGAGGAGGTACTGGATGTTCTACAACGGCACATCAAAAGTCAGAGGAATGAAGCTCTACGCAGGAGGGAATGGTTTAGCTGTAGACAGATGGAGGATGAAACTTTTGACGCTTTCTATGTACGACTCAAGAGAGCCTCGGAAGAGGTAGACATATGCCCCGAGGATCCTGTCCAACGCCTCACCTCCCTCGACTCTTCCTCTTCCCTTAAGGATGTGTTGACAAAATGTCGCTCCTATGAGGTTGCCAGGTGTGCCACCTCTGCCATCCGAGCTCCCCCTTCAGCTGTACGGGCTATGTCCCAGTACAAGAAGGACAAGAAGTCTACCCCAACGCCTTCGCCCACCATGCCCACGTCCGGCTCCTTTTGTAACAACTGTGGTAAGCAGCACGGAACACAGGCTTGTCCAGCTGCTGAATCTACCTGCAACAGTTGTGACCGTAAGGGCCACTGGTCACTTACAGTACGGTGTCCAGCCAAAAGCGTCCAGTGCAATGTGTGTGTGGTCGTCTGGGCCACTACGACAAGTGTTGCCCTTCCAACAAACCCAAGGGACAGCGTCAGTGGAAGCAGCAGCGCCCTTCCACCAGTGAGGTCCGCCTACAGTCGTCAAATCAGAGGCATGACGACCTTGTATAACGCTCGTGCCTTATTAGGAAGGTGTACTTCCCCTCGCGTCCCAGGACCAAAGTCCCCCAGCACATCAGAGTCATCGGGACCTACGGCAGTGCGTCATCCCGTCTCGAGATGCTGCCCGACACCGGCGCTGATGCTACAGTCATGGGTCCCCAGCATTTGCAATGTTTGGGGCTCTCTCCGAGTGATCTAGGAACCCCTCCCAAGGATCTCCGCTTCACGGCAGATGGTTCACAGATGGCCCCAGCCCTAGGTTCACTCCAAGCACAGGTCACCTTTGGCAACAAGTCGTGTCAACGCTGGATTGATGTGCATAATGGTGTCCCGACTCCTTTGCTGTCCTACAGACATTACCAAGAGTTGGCCATCATCTCCCAGGACTTCCCAAAACCTATTCTCGAGGTAAAACATGCTAACAGGGTGCAAGAAGGGAGCAGCAATTACCCTGCTGTCGCCCTACCCTTACCTCTTGCCAGTGACACCTCTCCTTCGCACGCTCAGAAGTACTTCCTGAAGGAACTCAGCGACGTTCTGGTGACCAAGTCTGCTCTGGAATCAAAGCCTCTCAAGAAGATGGTAGGCACCCCCATGAGGATCCACTTCAGGGACGATGCGAAGCCCTTTGCTATCTACACCCCTCGACTGGTCCCCCTGGCTTTCCGTGATGCGGTCAAAAACGAGCTGGACTCCATGATCGCCCAAGAAATCATTGCACCAGCTGGTGATGACCCGTCTCCATGGTGTCACCCTATGGTAGTCATCGCAAAACCCAAAGGTGGTGTTCGGATCACCACTGACCTCTCCAAGCTCAACAGCCAGGTGTCTCGTCCTGCGCACCCTTCTCCCACGCCCTTTGCAGCCATCCGCAGTGTGGACCCGAAGGCGCGCTTCTTCACGACGATGGACGCCCTGTGTGGATACTGGCAGATAGAGCTTGCCGAAGAAGACCGACCACTTACAACGTTCATGACTCCACATGGACGTTACAATTATTGCCGTGGCCCCATGGGATTCGCTGCTATAGGAGATGCCTTTTGCCTTCGAGGCGATATGGCTCTACAAGGTCTGGTAAACTGCGTGAAAGTGGTCGACGACATACTCGTGTACGATGAGGACTACATGGATCACCTCTGCCGTATCTACGAGGTACTCAACAGGTGCCGGAAGCACGGCATCACCCTAAACGCCGACAAGTTTGTTCTTGCCAGCACTTCAGTGGACTTTTGTGGGTACACCCTCTCAGGGAATGGTATTGCAGCTGACCCGGAGAAGGTTCGCGCTATCACGGATTTTCCCACCCCTGCTAACCTCACCGACTTGAGGTCCTTCATCGGTCTCACCAACCAGTTAGGAGAGTTTTCGCCGGACATCTCCGTAGCCGCCCAACCATTTCGCCCCCTGATGAGCCCGAAGGGGACATTCCTGTGGACTTCCGACCACGACACGGCCTTCCAGCAAGTGAAACAGGCCCTGTCTAGTCCACCTGTCCTTGCCACGTTTGACCCAGCCTTGCCGACGGTTCTGCAGACAGATACCTCACGCTTGTACGGCGTGGGATACGCCCAATTGCAGGATCATGGTGGAGGGCAGTTCCGGCTCCGCGTTTCCTCTCTGACACCAAGAAGCGGTATGCCACTATTGAGTTAGAGCTGTTGGCTGTGGTTTGGGCAATGTCCAAGTGCAGGTTTTACCTCATAGGCCTGCAACACTTTCACCTAGTGACTGACCATCGCCCGCTTGTCCCGATCCTCAACCACTACACGCTTGACGCCGTTGAGAACCCTCGCCTCCAGCGTCTGAAGGAGAAGCTCTCGGCGTACATCTTCACAGCAGTGTGGCGTGCGGGTAGGGAGCTCTGCATCCCTGATGCCTTATCCCGCTCTCCTGTCAGCCGCCCTACTCCAGAAGACCATGTGCTCGACGCCGACCTCGCTCTTTCCGTCAGGACTGTGGTCACCCTACACGCCGTCCAATCCCTTCGTTAGGACCTGTCACCAGATGACGACAAGGCAATGGAGGACCTTCGAACAGCGGCCCAAGATGACCCTTCCTACGTCCGACTTGTCAAGTTTTTTTTTTTAACGGGGATTAACCCACCCGGGCACAGGTCACTGATCCACATCAGGGCCTGGGGGACGAAAATGTAATAATAATAATAATAATAATAATAATAATAATAATAATAATAATAATAATACAGTAATAATAAAGAACCATAAAGAAATACAAAAATGAAAAAAAAGATCAAAAGTGAGAAACAATACTGTATATGTATGTTGTGTTGTTAATAGTAAGTGAAACAATTGAGACCCTGCAATTGTGTGTGATTGAGGCAGAAAGTCAGGTCAGCAACCTGAGACTTGGTCACAATTTTTGTGATGCCATACAGCAGCAGGGTCTACCATAGACAACACATTATGCTTCCAATATCTTCCCAGGCGGTAGTACCTCCCTATTTGGTAGCTGCCTAGCAACCGCTACGACCTTCACAACACCCTGCTCCCGTATTGGAAACTCCGCAATGAACTCTACTGCGACGGGGACCTTGCTCTGTACGAAGCACGTGTAGTTGTCCCTGCTGCCTCACGTCCCCACGTCTTGGCTCGCCTTCACGACAGTCACTGTGGAGCTGAGGCCACCAAACGACGTGTAAGACAGACTGTGTTCTGGCCTGGCATCGACTCCGACATCTCCAATGCTATCCATGCGTGCGAGCCCTGCCAAGTACTACAACCCAGCCAGCAGCAGGAACCCTTCATGAGTGACGACAACCCCTTTGAATCTGAGTCGGCCGACTTTTTCAGTGTGTCAGGAAAGTCCTTCCTTGTTATCGTCGACCGTCGCTCTGGTTGGCCGATTGTCATCAAATGCGGTAATGATACGACGTCTGCCGCCACCACCAGCAAGTTCCGCCACTACTTCCGTGACGTGGGCGTTCCTGTGCGCCTGCGAACCGACGGAGGGCCCCAGTTCACAAGCCGGGACTTTGCTGTGTTCCTTGACCGATGGGGAGTCCGGCATGTATTGTCATCGCCCCATTACCCGCAGTCCAAAGGCCACGCTGAGGCTGCTGTCAAATCCCTGAAGCACCTCATCCTCAAAGTGGCCCCTTCTGGGAATATCGACTGCGAGGCCTTCGACCGGGGTCTCCTTGAACTCCGCAACACACCCAATTACACCGGACGCTCCCCTGCCCAGGTCTTGTATGGATGCCCCCTCCGTTCTTGTGTCCCTGCTCACCCTCAATCCTTCTCCAAGGAATGGCAGGCCAAGACAGAGGATTGTGATCGCCGAGCCGCCGAACGTGCTCATGATGTCGTCGCCCGCTACAACGACCACACCAGTTCTCTCCCCAAGTTGAGTGTTGGCACCCAAGTCCGTGTTCAGGATCCGATCTCCCTATGTTGGGACAAAGTTGGCGTAGTCATGGGTCTCGGTGGGTTACGGGATTACCAGGTGCAGTTATCCAGTGGTCGTGTGTGGTGGAGGAACCGCCGTTTTCTCCGTCCTGTAACAATGCCTTCTGCTGACCCAGTAACCAGTGTTGAAGTCACATATCCTCCCCAGTGATCAAGTCCCTCGACGCTCAGAACGGATCCAAAAGAAAAGGTCCGCTCAAGACTTTGCTATGAGCGTATGGTAGGGGGGGGGAGGTGTATGTATATTATGTATGTTGTATGTATATTATGTATGCACTCCATTTATATACATTACTTATTTAGCCAGCAGCGTGTGGCAATGTATTTTATCAAGACACCACACGCTTAGATAATGTCACTGATACTCTCATGATACTGTGCCTTGTTTCTCCTCAAGGTCTCCTCTATCCCATCATCTTCAACAAGTCTTGCAGGGTCAAGCTTGATTGGCAGTGCATTGATTGAATGAAATAGAGGAATATTCCTTGCCAAGCTCTTGTAATCGTCATCTCTTTTTTTGGCAGGATTTGCATGTGGAGACTTAAGATCTTCCTTCTTATCCTGTTGACAAAGACAACACTTTGCCCAGTCAGTGAGGAATGATTTGTTGGTAGATTTTGTGTCCATAACTATTTTTGATCTTCAGGGCCGAGGGTTTATCCTTTTACCACCCTGATGAGCACTTTCTTGTATGGGATACAACTAGGTTCATGCCTTTTGCCCTACACCTAGTCCGATCGTTCATCCAGTGTCATTAGTCCCGTGCGATCTGTACACCATCCAGATAACTAAAACCCCGTTATCCTTGGCTCGGCTCTCCCGCGCTGGCACATCCTGCCACTTCAGGTGCGGCTGCTTAGCTGATTTGGGGTTGGTTAAGCAGCATTTGGGACACTAAGCTGTTGCAGTATGACATGCTTTTTCTTAGCTGACACTGAACCCCATGCTGGGTTGCACAGCAGTGATGTCGCCAGTGTGCCCTGGTAGTGCCCGACAATCACTTCCTCACATGCAGAGACCCTCTGCATGCTACCCTCACCTAGTTGGAAAAAACATAAAACCAGTACATAAAACCAGTCATAAATAAGACAAATATATATCTGAGAGTATCAGAAATATAAAAAATCATCTGAGCATGCTTGAAAACATACATATCGACACTAAGATCATTTAGATTGATCAACTACATCAATTTCTATTCAAAAAATCATCTTTCGAAGGTCAATTTGGCAGCCATCTTGAAAAATGGCCGCCATCTTGGATTTCCAAATGGCCAATCAGGCAGATTTGACCAGTAGCCCCTAGGGTATGATCATGCCATATTTCATGCTTGCATCACCATTTGCACGATTTTTCCATTATCCGCTCTACTATAACATATGGGTTACATGTCCTGGGGCACTTACTGTTTGTAATGAGTTTCACTTTGTTTCATATTAATTACTTCGGTATTACTCTTTCAGCTTTGATATAAAACTTGATGTTACAAGACAACAGTACAGGACAGTATTCATAGCGGGCATTATGTAATATTTCTGGTTGTGTTGGTAGTACAAGTTATATTTATCTGCTAACACTTTTCTGATTGCTTCCAATGCATTGACTTAATATGGTTGTTTACATAGTGTTAAGACTCCTGCGTCACTTGGATTCGGAGGTAGTGAGTGATTTGGTCAGTCATTTAAGTTGATAAATCACTACTACACGTGTAGTGTGTTAAGTAATAGTGTTCATATTAACAACAGCACCCAACCTTCACAGCGAGCGAACCTGCTGCATCGCTCCCGGCTCATGTTCAAATTTGTTGACCTTTAAGACTGTCGGCCTTGTTTTTCACGTTAGGCTCGCTCTGGCTGCTTTATCTTGTAGTTGTACATGGATATTATTCTTGTACATTACGCTTCTTCCCTATCCAATCCTTTCGCCTAAAGCTACAAGAGGTGGCCCTCAAAGGGCTGCTGAGTCGAAACAGTAAAGGTGGCAACATTTTCTGTTAGGAATTCGGCAGTGCTTCATAACCTGTTACTGTTAGGTGTTAGGCGGCCAGGCCCCCGTCAGAGGATTGTCTGTTCACCTACTAAACCCGTCTTTACTCGCCCAGTACGTGGACAGAAGGAGCGGCATCCATGGGTTTACCTGAGGTGGACAGATTAGGTAGGATTTTCATGTATGTAACTGACCATGGCCAAAGTGAGAGTGAAGACCTCCGGAACCCTGACCCAGGGTTTCGGATGAAGCTAAAAAGGCTATTGAGCGACCTAAGGGTGAGAATAAATAGACTCGTAAGTCTGAGAGATGGCTACATCATCTCCACAGAAACAGATTAAGATGTTGATAAGCCATGGACAAAATTAACACCAATGGATACGAAGTCATTGTCTTACAGAATACGGCGCCAAGCTCGCCCTTGTAAGTAAGAATTTGGACAAAGGTGTAGTGGAAAATAATGCAGAAGATATAAGCGATGAAATAGAAGATCAAACAATGTCAAGATTGTAGAGGTGTACCCTATGTATGCCCACAATAAAAGCAAGGTTCGCTTTGCAGACACAACGGATGCAAATCTATGAAGTGCTACAAATACAATGACCACATGACCAAGAACTGCCCCCCCCTGCAGGGGGTCATATGCTCCGAGTGTTCATCTGATCAACACTTCTACAAAGACTGCCGTAGCACCATGCAAAAGTGTGTCGTCTGCGAGGGTGGCCACAGGACCTTCTCTGCCACCTGCCTGGTCAGGAAACGGGTAATTAAAAAAACAGAGAAGAAGCTGACCGAAATAATCAAGCAAAAAAACAAACAAGCAAAGGAAATTTCTAACACCATGAAAAAGACCACTCAGTCCACGACCGTAGCAGCAGCCAAACCCTAAAAGACTCCCTGAAAGAAACTCAAGCAGATTCACAAAAAAAGTCAACAATGTGAGCGAAACCATGGCAGTCCTGCAATCAGAGATACGAACCATTAAGGACCTAATAAAGCAGGCAGTTACTGAGTCACTGGACACCATGAGGGACGCATCAGGAGCGTCTCCTCTCTACAGTTGGACTAGTCCAAAGCCACCGCTATCTACTTGTCGTATCTGCATGCCCATCACATGAACATGGTTCATCCAGGTCCATACTTGAAACACCTCAACGAGACACTAACCAGGAACAACATTGTGACCTAACGAAATAAGCGACGAAGTCCCTTCAAAAGAAATCCTGAAGGCAGTAACCCACTCAACGACTTATCGACGACCTCAACCCACGCCAGAAATGGGACCATGACCTCCTGGGACTTAGGCAAACGCAGAGCAACCGTAGTCTGACGTGGCTGGGGTCAGTCCTGGGATCACAGCTCCAGCGACACCGTAAATCTCCGTGACCCCAAGAGATGTACTCCCAGCGACGACAGTGGCCATCGAACTGCAACCACAGTTAATAGTTGCGACCAGGTAATGGTGTATTACTCCACAGAGGAAAAAGACTCTCGAGCTGCAGCGTCAGTAGATGACTTCGATACGCAGGCCCAGGACCTAAACATCTTCCTGTTTACGGCAACGAGAAGTTCGAGGGCCCGCCATTAACTGACAAGCAGATGTACGAAGATTCTGCTACAGTTCCGGCCTCCTAGAAATGGTAGAAGCCGAACAAACACTTCAAGCGACGCCTCAAGCTACAGTCTCCGAAATGGCAGTCGTTAGAAGGATGAAAATTGTCCAACATAATGTCCTACACTGGTCCCTTAATAGACGTAAGGAACATGACGGGTAGACTGAACGATGGAGTCGCTGTGGCCACCAGGTTACGGCTGAGTCACAGAGTGTTACTAGACTTCGAGGATTCACCCGTCCTTATTTACCCGAACAAGAACTCAACCAGTTGTTGCGCCACAGAAAACCAACATACATCATAGGGGACTTAATGCGCACTACGCCATACTTGGACACGGTAACAGAACAACGTCGGTGTGGCGCTGGCTAAGGATTGGTGAAGGGAAAACTGCAACACTTCGCCCCAGAGCCTGGACATTGGATCAGACGTGCCAGTGCCACAACACCTGACATAATCCTCTCTAAACAACGAGGCCGTCCTGAACAGGCACGTCGCCGGACCCATCAGTACCAGCGACCACCTGCCAGTCGTCGTATGACGCTCATCCAATTCCATTATATCCCTGCCAACATCAGGTCAACTCAAACGGGCAGACTGGAACTCCTTCATTGAGTCCTCAGTCTTAAGCAGGAGGAACCTGGAAGAGGCCAGCCCCACGACACCGACGACGCGGTCGAACAATGACACCGATGAAGACGGGAGCGGACAACAAACATTCCGGATCACCACTTCAGGTGACCGCCCCCACCCTCACACTAGTCACCAGCTGAGCAGCTCTGGTGCGTCCAAGGCTAACCGCTACGAGACATGTTGCCAGTATCCGCTGAGTGGACGCGCAAGAGCGGGAGAGACCGGTACCGAGAGCTACAGACGGACATCCAGCACGAGAGCAAACGTCTACATGAACAAAAGTGGGCCGCCCTCGGTGTGGAGACAGCCAACAATTACCGCGATTCTGCGGTGGTCTTCTGGGAAGGATAAATCGAATGATGGGTTCCACCTCTAACAGTCCCTTACCTGCTCGATCAAAACAACGAAAATATTCGAGGAGGAAAACCAAGAACAATTACATCGGCGATATTTACGAAGATCTTTACCATTAGTGAACATGAGAACGAGTGCTTCGGACAGGGAGTTTGAGGAGGATATTTCAGGTCAAAGGTAGGACCATCAGCACCTGTCGAGAAGCTCGCGGGCTGACTTTCACTCAGATTCGGTGGACGACAGCTACTGACGGAGCGTATAGTCTTGCCAGATGTGTTAGCCACCATAAAGGGTTTAAAACAAGCCACGGGCAGTTTCATATTAATGAAGATCCTACCCAACTCTTGCTGACAACATGATAGAGAGGCTTGCTCATATATATGCAATGCCTGCCTTTGCTTTATACCAAAGCAGGAAGGTCAAAACAAGGTCGAGTAAACTTTGACCAATATCGCTGCTAGAGTGTACCGGCCACAACTCTCGAAAAATAGTAAACAAGCGGTTGTGGATGTATCTGGAGGACGAAGACGTGCAGTTTATACCAAAAGCAGGAGAAAGCCTCCAAACAAGGTCGAAAACTTTGATAATAATATCCTGGGGTACCGGCACAATCCTCAAATAGTAACAAGCGGTTGGGATGTATCTAGGACGAGGCCGTGCGAACCCCTCTAGTTCGGCTTCCACCAGTACGGAGCCACATCCACCGCCAAAGCCCAGGCCTACGAACAGATCGCCAACGCCATGACTGGCCGTCTGCAGTGCAACGAAGTGCTGAGGGATGTCAGCAAGGCGTTTGACAAAGCTTGGCACGCGGGGCTGCAATATATGATCATACAACTGGGGATACCCGAAAACCTGACGCACCTGCTGTGCAACTTCATTGCGGACCGCAGAGCCAAAATCAAGATGCAAGAACATTGTAAAAGAGAATTCTAACTCTCGAGCGGCGTGCCTCAGGGCTCTAGTCTCTCATTAACCCTTTACACGGTCTACACGGCTGATCTGCCACTACCAATCGTCGACAGTGAGTACGTCATGTATGCCGACCATGAAACACAGATTGTCACCTACCCAGGAAGGTTCACGGCAAGGATGGCGCGACTCACTGCTCGGGCAATAGAGGGTATCTCAGAGTATGGAAAATAAGAACAAACGAAACGAAACTCGAGGTCATACCCATTGCCAAATTCAAGCCGGCGCTAATGATGATCGACGACAAAGAGATTGAGTACTCTAAACAAGGCAGATTGCTCGGCCTCATCATCTCTCGGAGGGATCCCTATCATATGTGGTGTCCTGCCTTGAATGAGAGTTGGCAATGAGTGGTTGTCGAGGGCAGTTAGTGTCAACGGCCGTCTTGACAGATATTGCAAGTCAATATCAATTCCATTAATTGACATCTGAGACAACTTTTACAGCAGAAGAGACCTCTATGCTAGGGATGTGGTGCATCTATCGAGGGATGGGGTGGGCAGTTCAAAACATATCGAAGTCTTTTATCTGCTAGGCGAACATATGGGCACGGAGGTGGAGGAAACTGCAGTGGAAGCGGGTAAACAAAGTGAAAGGTTACATGGAAATAGTGCTAGGAATGATGACAAAAATAAATTAGGCAGGGAGATAAAAGCTAAACGCGTCAAAGAGAGGACTCAGAACACGACTAACTTAAATGTCTACTACGCAAACAGAAGGAGTATGGGATACACAATAAATGAAATCAGGGCGTTGGTATGTACCGGAAAAAATCGATATAATAGCATTCACCGAAACATGGATAAACTTAGACTTATGTGAGTTACCTGTCGAATACCAAATTGGAGGTTAGAAATTATTCCATACCGATAGGCAGATTAGGAAAGAAGGAGGACTAGCAATCTATGTCAGGGATAATCTGAAGTGTGAAATAAATAAGGAAATAAAAACTGAGCGGAATAAAGAAACAATTTGGATAGAATTAATTGATGGTCGGGAAAAATTGATCACATTAGTAATATATAGACCTCCTAATCTTGATAGAGTTAATGACCGACTTATTTGGGATGAAATGCGCAGGGCTTCCAGACATAGCAAAGCCTGTATAGTAGGCGACTTTAACTTTAGCTAAATAGATTAGCTCGACCTTACAGGTAACCCAGAATCAGAGGATTTTCTTGATTCAATTAAGGACTATTTCCTAAGTCAACATATAGCCGAACCCACCCGGGTTATTAATATACTCGATTTAGTTCTGTCAAACAGAGAAATCCTCATAATCAATGTCGAGGTAGGGAGCGAACTTGCTAACAGCGATCACAAAGAAATAAAATTCCAATTAGAATTTAATGGCGGTCGCAAGGAAAATTCCATTAAAGTCCCAGATTTCAGAAGGGCAAACTTTAATATATTGAAAAGGCAGTTGAGGGAAGAGGTATCGCGGTTGGGGATGGATTACATGACCTCAAGCGAGGTGACCTCACACAATGTACCCACAGAGGAAGCCCTCACTTTGCCTGGAGACCTGACAACGATATACTCACAATATATGACGGCTGAGGATGACCTGATCACGAGATCTGAGGTTGACGAGTTCCACAACAATTTAAATAATGAGTTACTTAAAGCACAAAGGCAGAACATACCATACATAACACTCAGATCAGACAGCAATGACCCTAAATGGATAAATAATTATTGAAAGAATATTATTGGACCAAGGAAGGCTATAGGTAGGAGAATAAATCGTGGTGAAGCTTACCTCAGAGATTATTATAAGGTATTGGCCAGTAGGGTTAAGACCGAGATAAGAAAAACAAAGAAAAATAATGAACTGAAGGTAGCAAGGGAGGCGAAGTCAAACCCCAAGGGATTCTTTCAAATGTATGAAACTAAAACACGAGAAAAGATTGGAACAATACAGTTAGATACCGGCGAGCTAACTGATCACGACGGAGAAATGAGCAATAATCTGAATAAATATTTTTCAACAGTTTTCACCACCGAAAATTTACAAATGATACCCGAGGCACCGACTATATACAGCGATAGTGAAGAAATAGATTAAGAGAGATAGTAGTGACTAGTAACGAAGTTAGTAAGCAAATAGACAAGTTAAAGCCTAATAAGTCACCAGGTCCCGATGAGATATTTGCCAGAGTATTAAAGGAATGTAAGGAAGAGCTTAGTATGCCCTTAGCAAATTTGTTTAACATGTCCTTAAAAACGGGTGTAATACCAGAATCCTGGAGGATAGCGAATGTAATACCGATTTTCAAGAAGGGAGATAGATCACTATCCTCTAACTATCGTCCAATCAGTTAAACATCAATTGTAGGCAAATTACCCTATTCGAAATCACCTGGAGAAGCACAAGTTGATCAATGATTCCCAACATGGCTTCACAAGCGGACGTTCAAGTCTAACTAATCTATTAACATTCTTTTCAGCTGTTTTCGAATCAGTGGACAAGGGGTACGACTATGATGTAGTATATCTTGACTTTAGCAAAGACTTCGACAGAGTACCCCACGAAAGACTAATAAGAAAAGTGGAGGCTCATGGCATTGGAGGAGATATTCTAAAATGGATTAGTGCGTGGTTACAGGACAGGAAACAGCGAGTGAACATTAACGGCACTAAATCCGATTGGAGTAACGTCACTAGTGGACTACCCCAAGGCTCAGTACTTGGACCATGTTATAGAGAAATCCGAAAGTGAGAAATATTTAGGAGTAATGATAAGTAGGAATCTTAAGCCACGTGAACAATTTGTATTATCTCGAAACAAGGCTAATAAAGTGTTTTGGTTCATACAATAGAGTGTTAGTTACATGACGAGAGAGGTCATCCTAAAACCCTATCTTGCGCGTGTGAGACCTCACTTCGAAATATGCAGTTCAATTCTGGTCACCGTATTACAGAATGGATATACAATCCCTAGAAAGAATTCAGAGGAGAATGACAGGACTAATCCCGGGCATTAGGAATCTTGAGTACAGACAGGTTAGTTATCTTACTTTGCACTCCCTCGAGAGACGTAGAGTGAGGGGCGATATGATAGAGGTGTATAAATGGAAGTCGGGGCTGAACAAAGGGGACATTGCAAAGGTACTCAAACTATCCAACCAGGAGCGAACTCGTAGCAATGGTTTTAAATTAGACAAATTTATACTTAGGCGTGAAATAGGCAAACATTGGTTTGGAAATAGAGTAATGGATGAATGGAACAAGTTGCCAAACATCATCATTAACTCGAATACGCTGTTCTTATTTTCTTATCTCTCGGACGGGCATCATTTCCCACGTGATGGACAGTCTAAAGAAAGCCAAAGTAGCCGCCGCCAAATTAAAACAGTTTAAACTGATGCTTAAGAAGATACAAGTCCACCTGTACAAGGCGCTGGTGAGGCCTGTGTTGGAGTACCCATCTATGCCACTCGTCACACTCGGGAAGACTAGACTACAACAACTACAGAGCTTCCAAAACAAGTGTCTGAGGTCAGCCAGGAAACAGTGGAAACCATCCACCTGAGAAATAAGACAGAAGTCCTCAACGTCAGGTTCCATCTCCTAGGGAAGGAGGTTTGGGACAAGCTGCTGGACGACCCTCACAGCCCAGACCACCTAAGCGGGAAAGACATCAACGGAGGACGACCTCACGCCTTGGTGGCCACGGAGTCTGCCCGTGCTACAACAACAAAACTCGCGACCCATCTATGTCCGCTACAATGATCCACCTTAGATTAAAACTTAGATGATATAAGATCACATTTAACAAGTCACAATCAACAAGCGAGTCCATAACGTAATACAGTAATAAGATTTTAATAAACATGTAATTGTAAAATCAAACTTGTCATTGTTAACCAAAGTAACCATTGTGCAACCTCATCCTAAATCCTAGGTTAGCCTAGTTTGCCAACAAACTCTGTAATATGTAAAACAAGGGGTGTCGTCCCCCTCTGTTTAACTCATTAAACTTATTTTCCAACCTTTCCCCCCACGACTATCTGTCGTGACTTCTCTATCCCTCATGTCTGGCTGTGCCTTGAGCCCCAGCATGCCTTCCATCCTTTCCCCTCCCTAACCTAAAAAACAAACAAAACAGGGTAATACTTGTAGCATTAATAAGATCCAAGTAAACTAATTCGGATGTGGTTGTAGCCACGAATGTTTACGTTTAGTAAGAGCCGTTTCTTCCACCTTAGTGTGTCATAACTGTCAATGACGAGAGTGGACTCCTTACATGTAAGCTCTGACGTGGAGTCAGTTAGCTCTTAATACGAATTTTAGTGTAATTTTGGTAAACACTAATTCACCATACCCTCTAATGCTTAAATTGGACATTAGTCACAATAATGGTAAGGGATACTGAATGCTTGAACCTGTGAAATTATTTCACCAAACAGCTTAAGCTTGGGGTTTAATGATATTTCTTTTATATTAAACGAGTCAAGGTTTATTACCAAGCGTAGAGGGCGGCTGAAATCTGTGGGTAATTAGGACGTTTACTTTGAGTTTTGAGCAGGGCGTTTGTCTGAGTAGACTTGTAACTTTTGTTACACTTCTCTTCCTCTAAGCAGTATATATTTGGGTAAGAAATTCTTACTGAGCGCCTTTTTACACAGATTCCCCTTACGATAGTGGACAAAGGGCGTTATCAGTCATGAATTCGTAGTCGGTATTTTCACCCCGTAAGCAAAAAAAAAATTCACATAGTCTACAATCCTATCTTTTACCATTGGTGTAGTTTATATAAAAATATCAGAATGATTGATAACCAGCCTCTTCTTGCGAGTTAAAATATGCTAACGATTTGAAAGGGAATTCCTCTTATTCTGAAAATACTAAGATTATTTTTAAAGTTTTGAAATTACTTGATAAATAATTCATATCTAGATTCGATATTGCTGATTTCATAGCTAATCCTACTGCTGACAAACTAGAAGGTGCAGACCTGAGAAAATCGGACTGGAAAACTATAGCTGATTATTTTAAATTCCAGTCTCGACAAGTTTGCGTAAAGACAGATTGAAAGAAGTAGTTGTCCAAGGATTAATATCAAGGGAGTTTCTTCCGGAAGAAACTGTTAGACTCATTACTAGTCCTGGGAACTAAAAAGAAAATGCGGTAGGTTCACCTCTTCAACTGGGACAAGGGAGAAAGTGAGTGTGGAAGCTCAAACCTTAGTTAACCTTGAAAGAGAGAAATTGTTATTTGAACGAGAGAAGCTTGAAAAGGAGCTAATTGAAAGAGTAAAGAAGTTTGAGAAGGAGTGAACTGAAAAGTACAGAAGTTCGAGAAGAAGCTAATTGAAAGAGTAAAGAAATTTGAGAAGGAGTTAATTGAAAAGTACAGAAGTTCGAGAAGAAGCTAATTGAAAGAGTAAAGAAATTTGAGAAGGAGCTAATTGAAAGAGTAAAGAAGTTTGAGAAGGAGTTAATTGAAAAAGTAAAGAAGTTTGAGAAGGAGCTAATTGAAAGAGAAAAGAAGTTTGAGAAGGAGATAATTGAAAGAGTAAAGAAGTTTGAGAAGGAGATAATTGAAAGAGAAAGGGAGAGAAAACATGAATCGAGAGTAATTTAACTCCAAAGCCAAGCCAAAAGAGAAACTCAAAGGCACTTTGATTGGTCTCCTAACATAAATTTGGTTCCTAATTTTGATGAATCTGATCCTGAGTTTTCAATGCGTTTGTTTGAGCATACAGCTCTCTATTATAAGTAGCCCAAGGATAAGGGGATTTGGCTATTTCAGAATAAGCTCAAGTCTTTAATAGTCTAAAGCAGCGGTTTTAACTGGAGGGAGGGGGGGGGCCCCTAAGGGGCCTGAGTAATTTCCAGGTGGGGAGGCGAACCTAGAGCAAAAATAAGGATGGCTTTAACAGGTGTGTGTGTATGTCCTTATTGGGATTTTTCGCGGAAGGGGGGTCTCGCTCCCCACAGATATTTCAAAATGTTGTAAATGGTAACTACGTCAATCAAAATGTAATTTTCCAGTAAAAGTGACTGAATTAAGGTAGTAATAATGTCAGGAAGTGTATGTCAAGCTGTTCGGATTCCGACGATGTTTCGATCCACGTATCTCTGTGAGGCTGCATTTTCTGCACTGGTTGCTGTCAAGACCAAATACAGGAACAAGCTGAACGTTAAAGGGGACTTGCGCTGTGCTCTCTCTGACACGGGGCCACATATTGAGGATCTGGTAGCTCAGAAGCAGTGTCAAAAATCTCACTAAATGAATTGTGTATTTGCGAGTTGCTCATACAAACTTTATTGAATAATTAAAGTTATTAAAGTACGAATGAAAAACTAGTTTCTCAATTTTCCTATTTAATTCAAGAGGAAATTGTTTTAGAATTTTTAGATTTAGAAATTTTATATGAAAGAAGGAGGGGGGTGTGGAGAAGAGGACCAACTGCTATAGGGGGCGCGACCCTTAAAAGGTTAAGAACCACTGGTCTAAAGGATTATTCTGATTTCGAGTTTGTCAAAGACAATATCTTAAATTCTTTGCTGTAACTCCAGAATCATACCGCCAGACTTTGAATTTGCTACTGAAAAATTACGTACTTTTCAAATGTGACTTAAGACAACTGAAACTGGTACTTTTGATGACCTTGTCAATCTAATGGTCTGTGGGGAATTCAAAAGACGAATTCCCTCCAATATCAAGGCTTATTTAGAAGACAAGGGTGAAAAAGATTTGATGAAGCAAACACAGCTGGCCGATAGATATGTTTCAGTACATAGGTTTAAGACATAGGTTTAAGGGGGAGAATATGAAGGCGAATACTGTAAAGTCCCCCTCAGGGCAAAACCTTGGGACTAAAAGTGATATGTCGAGTCTTACCGCTAATTATAGAAAACCTGTTACTTGTTCATACTGTCGCAAAGACGGTCACCATGTATCTCGTTGTTGGGAACCAGGATATAAAAATTAAATATATTTGGGTATACTGCCAGACTGGGGGTCACTAATTCTAAGGGTAAATACTTAACTCTAATCTTAATTTCTAAGGGTCGCTGCCACCAGACCCCCTCTGGACAGCATGTAACTCGTTAGGTAGCGGGTAGAGTGGACTAGGCATTGGGTTAGGTTTTTCATTGACCAGATCGATAAGGGGAAAGAAGGGTGAAACCATAACATGTCTTAATTAATTTATTCCTTATAAAGCATACTGGTAAAACACATACAAATGAATTGGCCTTCCTCAGAAGAACAATGAAAATGTTGGTTACCCAGTTCGGCCCCAGACGTCTTACATTAATGGCGTGTCATCCACATACTTATTGCATAACAATCTGTGACCTCCTTACCTCGGTCATTCCTTCTTACACTATCCCTTAACACATCAGACTGCTCCACCTGTATGTAGGACAGCACCGTCGGTTATCATACATAGTAGCACCCTCTCAACACACCTGTTACCCTCCACACCTGCAGGTATGGGACTCCTTGTAATTTTTAGGTATACATAACAGGCGCCTCGTTCGCACACCGTCCTCGGTGGGTAAAGACGAGGGCTTCACCAAGAGACATACCAGTACTATTTCTACGCCTGGTATTATAGGTCGCTCCAAGTGACGACCGCGGAGTTTCTCACGGTCTCCTTATTTGTCACTACTCATTTAGAGTGGTGTGCTGGGAGTCCACAGGTTCACAGTGGATTGGCATAGCTCGGAGTAGTCACCACCTGGTGGGACGCTCACAGGGATAATGGCTGCCGCACAGCAAGGCACTCCGACCTCATGGGACCTGAGGTGACGGTAGAACGGAGGGTACTGAGAAATAATGCCTGACGGGCAGTTATCACACACCCTAACACATTACTATTACACTTATGCATCAGGCAAAGCTTTAAACTGTACTAACTTCTATATAAGGTTTAATTATAGGGCGGGATATAGCCCGATAGGACACTGACCTGAGGTGACGGTAGAACGGAGGGTACTGAGGGTAGTGCCCCGCTGCTCGTCACGGCGTAGGCCTACAGCTTCCAATCTTTAATTTTTACTTTTATTTCTTACGGTTCTCCCCTGAACACTTTTCGGTATATTGTCACTCATGCCGTATAAACACATATTTTAAACCTAAATTACAAACTAAGGTAAGGTTCTGGTTTGCTAATTCGTGGGTAAATTCATTGGGTTATAATATCAACACGGCACACTCGAGGCGGGTACAGGACGCTCCCCAAACAAGGGCCGAATGTTCATGACGTGGGTATATCCACTTTACTTAAAACTGTAATTAGGGATCCTCCTCTCACCCATTGCACTATTTGAACACAGACATAAGATTCTCTGATCACTGTACATGTCGTGGGTATATGTCACGTGAGGATACGAGGTGTATTAAGTTCACACCGTTGCATACAAAATATTTCCTTTCAAGTATAGTTTCTGGGTCACTTCCAACACCTCACATAGTACTGAGGCATTTATCCTTTTTCCAGATCATTGCTCTCATGTATTTTCACATGATATATGTGGAAGTTATGTTCGCTACACGTTCACAGACGTAAATAGTATGACCCTCAAACCATGATCCACACTTAGTCCTACAGTACACTAGTCCGGCTCAACTGGACTTTAACATTCATCTTATGGATACCCTGAGTTGTCCTTAATGCTATGAATACATACAATTAATATTATATAACTGTACCTGGGTACAATACAACACATGGTCTAGTAACATTGAGTAGGTGAGTTATCCTTTATCAATGTTCCCCGTTTTCTGAGATTCTACAAGCGAGGTGGATTTGAATGTTATATAGCGTAATATGAATTAAATGGGGTTTTTAGGAATGACAATGATGTGCGCAGTACATAGGGACAAATTTTATCAAACCTCATGCAAAGACTGAAGGTCAAGCTACCACCTCAAAAACTAAGTCTGTTAGTAATGTATCCAAAGTCAACGATTCTCATAAAGATATTTTTCTTGATTTTATATTCAAGGGTAAAATTTCACTTTCAAAGGATGGTAAAAGGATTCCTTCTTAAAATACTAAAGGATACTGCAGGTGCTCAAAGTCTAATAGTACATAGTGCTCTCCCTGGAATTTATAAAAAATACACAGGAGAGAAAGTGCTTTTGGAAGACTTGTCCTCTTTTCTTACTCATCAGTAAACCTTGCTCAAGTTTACCTTGATGTGATTTGTTAAGGGGAATGGTGAAGGTGGGAGTGAGAGAGAAGCTGCCAGTAGCAGATGTTACATTTGTACTGGGTAATGATCTAGCTGGTTCACTTGTTGTTCCTAACCTTATAGTGGTTGATGAACCGTTGACGGAGAGTCCTACTCAGGACTTGGAGAATCAACTTCCACACTTATTTCCTCTATGTGCCGTCACTAGATCTCAAACTTTACTTGATGCTAGTGCTGATTCTTCAAGTGTTCCCACTTTCACCTGTGATCTCCCCAGCCAGGTTATGACCAGGGATAACTAAATTAAAGCTCAGAAAGAGGATACTTCACTTGCCAAATTTCATTCTGTAGCAGTACCCAAGTCAGATATTGTTAAAGTCCCTTGTTTTAACTATAAAGATGATGTCTTAATGAGAAAATGTCGCCCAAGATGTTTAAAGGATGATGGCTCTTGGGCTGTAGTACATCAAATAGTTATACCATATTCTGTTAGAGTACAGCTCATAGAACTGGCTCATGATGCCTTAAATGGTCACTTGGGAAATGTAAAACCTTAACAGAATTAAACAGGAATTTTTGGCCCGGTATGAAGAAACAAGTGGCTAACTTCATCAACACTTGTCATTCTTGCCAACTAGTTGGTAAGCCCAATCAGATTCTTCCTCCCGCTCCACTTAACCCTATTCCTGTTGCGGAGGAACCCTTTAACAAGGTTCTGATAGATTGTGTGGGCCCACTCCCAAGAACCAAGAGAGGTAACCAATATTTGTTGTTGTTGTTGTTGTTGTTGAGATTGTCGGACCGTAGTCCCACCTGCAGATTGGAATGATACTGCAGGTTGCAAGTGTGAGCGGACCCCGATCAGTGGACGCTTACCACCAACCCCCACTCTTGGACGTGGTCAGTTTCGGAGTGGCGCGCCCCCCGAACTGGGGTCCGCACTTGCTGGGAGAGGATACTTTCTAAGCTATCTGGGTGGTGGGTATCGTGTGATGACTCGGAGTAGGTGGTGAATGTGGTCTGTTTGGGCCTTTCGGGTTAGAGTGGCCGCTGGTGTTGTGTGTGTTTCTTGGGAGATTTGAGTTCTGTTTCGGAGGCTTTGTGTGACCTCGCAGTCGAGGAGATAGTGTTCAAGTGGGTTGGCTGCTGGCTCCTGACAGTAGGTGTATTCCATGACGTCATTTCCGATCATCTGCCAGGAGCACTTGTACCCTAGTCGTAGTCGATGAAGGCTGACTTGGGTTTGTCTTGGAGTTTTCTTGTCAGCGAAAGGTGGTTCCCCTTTTGTGGCCGCCAGGTACCATTTGGCTGATTGGGAACCAGCGTTGAATGAGTGAAGGAAGCTCTTTTTGATGTGGAGCTTGCTAGTCTTTCTGAGGTGATTCTTGATCTGTTGCACGCTTGCTGGAACTTGGATGTGTACGCTACTAGAACGTGTAGCTGCCTTGGCTGCTTCGTCTGCCACGTCGTTTCCTCCGATCCCTACATGACTCGGAATCCAGTGTAAGACGACTGGGCGGTTTTGGCTTTGGAGTTCCTGTAGCTGTGCGAGGATCGAGGTAATGGTGTGGACGTTGTCCCTTGGTTGACTGTGTTGCAGCGCCTGCATGGCCGATCTCGAGTCCGTGTGAATTATGATGGACTTGTTGTGTTGTGTTGCAGCGTGTTGTAGGGCCTTTGAGATTGCTACCAGCTCTGTTTGTAGGGTGGAGCAGTCATTGGAAAGTCTCCATCGGAGGGTCTGACCTTGGGTGTAGAAGGCCGCTCCGGATCTATGATGTTTAGGGTCCACCGAGCCGTCTGTGAAGTATGATGCTGCATCAGCCGGTGTCTCGGTGGCTATGGCTTCGAGAGTTATTTTTTTGAGGTCCTCCTTCTGGAGGTTGGCTTTACTATCGCCTAGGTCGGTAATTTTGAATGTGGCTGGTGGAGGGCTCCATGGTGGAGGAACAACGTAACCATTGTCCCGTGTGTCTTGGTTGTTCTTGACGAGTGTTTCTGCTTGCAGGTGTCGGATGACCTCGCTTGCCTCGTGCGACCAGGTGGCCCCTCGCACTCTGTGGTCGAGGTGGAGGGAGGCACTGATTCGAATTTTGGCAACTGTGGGCTTATCTGATCTACAGATTTTGGCGAGGAGACCGGCTGTCACCTGCTTGACTCGTACTGCCAGGGGTGGTAGTTCGGTTTCCATTTGCAAATTGCAAATTCTGGTCCACATGGGTGCTCCGAGCATGGTCCTGAGAGCATTATTTTGGATGACTTCTAGCTTAGCTATTTGGTCTTCTCTCAGTCCAATGAGTGCTGGAGCACTGTAATCTACCAGCGATCTGATGGCGGCCGTGTAGTAGGCTTTAAGCACATGAAGGCTTGCTCCTGCGGATTTGCTGGTGAGCGACCTCATTATATTGTGACTGCTCTTCGTCCTGTGCCTGAGATACTCGAGTTGCGGCTTGAAGGTGAGTTTCTGGTCAAACCAGATTCCAAGACACTGGTGGGTGTTGGTCCAGAATACCGGCGTATTTTGTATGGAGAGCGTCTTGTCTGGTGTGTCTGTGCAGATGGCCATCGCTTTCGACTTGGCTGGATTTATCTTGAGTCCAAGTCTGTTGCACTCCTCTTCTATAAGTTGGAGTGCGTGTTGCATGTTGGCTAGTCTGTTTGATCCTCTTACTATAAGCTGTAAGTCGTCTGCATAGCATAGGAGCTTGGCTGTTTGTCTGAAAGGAAGTTTGACTAGATTTTCCATCAGGACATTGAACAGCATTGGACTGAGGATGCCTCCTTGTGGGGTTCCGTTTTCATGGACCCTGTAGCTTGAGGTTGCTCCCTGAAAGTGTACTCGTGCTTCTCTCTGTGTGAGGTAGTTCTGGATCCACCCCAGCAACCTTCCTTTGACGCCTTTTTCAGCGAGCGTCGTTGTAATGGCCAGTGGATTTGCTAGTTCGAAGGCCTTCTCCAGGTCGAGGAAGACCACCAGAGCTGGTTTGTAGTCCACTGTGCTGAGTATCTCGGCGATGTTGTTGCCTGTGCCGGTGTTCTCGGTGTAAGCAAAGATGTGAGGGTATGGGCTGCCTACTTTCCACTTGAGTCGGTTGAGAGCCATTCTTTCTCCCGTCTTCGCTATGCAGCTGAGAAGGGAGATGGGCCTCGGTTTGTCTGGTTCTCTGGGCTTCGGAATGGGCTGTATATCTGCCTTCTTCCATTCCGGTGGGAGTCTTTGTGCTGTCCACGAAGCATTGATGACTTGTAGCAAAGCCTCGTGTCCGGCTGTACCGGCATGAGAAAGCATGGAGTAGGTTATCCTGTCGGCCCCTGGTGCTGTGTCCTTGCTTCGTTTTAGCGACTTCTGGAGTTCTTGCTGGTTGAAAGTTCTGTCGATGTCATCTTCACTGTTGCAGGCCTCTTCGATCATCTGGAGTCTGACCTGTCGCAGACGCCGTTGTGTCTCCCCGCCTGTCTCGGGATGTTTTTCGTTGCTGCTCGGTCAGAGAACAGTTTTGCAAGTCTCTCGGCTTCCTCTTCTGGGTTGGGATGGGTTGGTGGTGGTGGTGTTGCCTTCCCAGATGCCCTTCGGATCTGGGCCCACATCTTGCCAAGGGAGGTGTGCTCGTTCAGTTCGGAGCACCACTTGAGCCAGCTTACGTTTTTTATTTCTTCCTTCTCTTCCCTGGTATCCTTAACTATGACTTGCAGGAGATGTCTGTTTGTTTCCGTGGGATGTCTCCTGTAGTTTCTTCGGGCCATGTTCACTCTGTGGTTGAGTTCTTTCACCCTGGGACAGTAGTACCAGTAATCATTGTACTGTCTTGATATGGGTTTTGTTTTTGGGATAGCCTCTTCTGCCGCTTGGTGAAACGCCTCGACCAATTGGTGGTGGAGGGTTGTCTCATCCACGGGTGCTGCGCCGGCCGGCTGTGATTTTTCGCGCCACTTAGCCAGGTGTTTCTTAAAGAGTCCCCAGTCTGCCTTTTGGGTATTGTATCTCCATCTCGGGGGGGTGGAGTGGGGAGTTTGTTCACCTTCAGCGTTGTTAGGGTGGCGAAGTGGTCGCTGGTCAGCGTGGGGTGTATCTGCCAGGAGGCCGAAGGCTGTAGTGCACTGGAGACGAAGGTTAGATCTAGCCTTCCTCCCCTAGTGTGGGTGGGCTCTCCGGTGTTCAGGAGGCAGATCTCGGGTGTATCTTGAAAGGTGGTGTATAGGTGTAGGCCGTCTTCATTTGTGGGGCTTACCGAGCTTAGGAAGGGATGATGTGCGTTGAAATCCCCTCCTATGAGTGTGGCGTGGTCAGCGGCCGAAGCAAATAATTGAGTCACCTCCAGTGAGCCCCTTGGGTTCTTGTAGATGTTGTGAACAGTTAATTCCCGTTCTTGGAGGGTTACTTTGACGGCCTGTGTCTCGATGTTTTCCCCACATGGAAATTGCTGCGTGACATCGGCGGAGGGTATGCTTGACTTGACCAAGATCATACATCCTCTTGTTGACGCCTGCGTGAAATGCCTCCTGTATGTCTTGTAACCACTGAATTTGAAACAGTGGTGTTCTTGTAGAAGTGTTTCTTGTAGCAGTATGATGTCAAGCTTGTCCTTGGCTGCTGCTTCTTGTAGGAGGTGTTTCTTGTTTTTGATGCCCTGAGCATTCCATGTTAGGATGTTCAGGGTGCTGATGTTTTCCACCACTGTTTCATCGGGGACTTCTGGTGGTCCTCGATGGAGATGTCCAAGTTCGATTCCAACTGGATCAGGTTCATATCTTCGTGTTCTGTGGTTTTTGCCTTCTGGGCCGTGGTTCGGTTCAGGGGAGTTGAAACGTCCAGTTTCTTTCTGGGAGCTGTCGGTATCTTGGGTTCTCTGGTGGCTTTCTTCGGTGTAGAGTGTACCTCGGCTGTCACTCGTGTGAGGACCGGCGTGGCTTCCTCCACTGTGGTGGCTGGAGCTGTGGCGACTTGCCCGAGGACGCTCCCCATGAGTATTTGGAGCTGTGTGGGTTGGATCTTGTGACCCAGTAGTCCGGCTAGGCCCTCCGCGAAGGTTGTCAGTACCTTGGCTAGGTCTGATACGTGTATCATTCCTTCTGGTGCCTTGGTGTGTGCTTCTTTTGTCTTTTTCGTGGTTGTCGTTGTCTGCTGCTTGGGTGGCTGAGGTGTGGCCGTAGTGAGGCCAGGAAACTGGGCTGCACTTTGGGTGTTGACCGGCTGAGGAGGTTGGCTTTGTTGTTTTGGCCTTTGGGTTCCCCACACGCGATGGTACTTGGTGGGGCTGGTGTGCAGGCGGTGGGGGCTCACTTCCAAAAACCAAGAGAGGAAACCAAATTTGTTGACTATAATGTGCCCCACAACTAGATATCCTGAGGCATTCCCAGTAAGAAACATTAGAACCAAAATTATTTCTGATATTTTGTTAAAATTCTTTACACAAGTAGGCATCTCCAAGGAAATTCATTCTGACCAGGGGTCTAATTTTACAAGTGACCTTTTCTCCATAGTGTTATCGGCGTTAGGCATAAAACAAACGTTGTCATCGGCATATCATCCCCAGTCTCAACGTTCCCTAGAAAGATATCAGCATACAGTAAAATCAATGCTTAGCAGATTTTGTTTGACAAAAAAGCTGGTTGGGACGAAGGAATTAATTTCATGCTCTTTTCAATTAGAGAATGCCGACAAGAATCACTTGGATTCCCACCTTTTGAAATGTTGTATGGTCGTCAAGTAGGAGGAACCCCTTAATCATAAAAGACCAATGGTTTAGTCAAATTGTAGAGATTCCTATAGACTGTTGGTCAATATCTTGATAATCTTAAATATAAACTAAATAAAGTAAGAAAATTGCACAAGATTATTTAATAAAATCTTAAAGTAAGATGAAGAATATTTTGATCGAAAGGCTAAAATCCGAAAATTCAAGTCTGGAGATGAAGTATTGCTGTATTTGCCTATTCCAGGCTCACCTCTCAAATGTAAATATCAAGGCCCTTACAAAGTATCTCATCACTTAAACAAATTAAACCATGTTGTTCTAACTCCTGACCGTTGAAAGGATTCTCAACTAGTACACCTTAACTTAATGAAATTGTGTCGCAGATAGAATCCTCAGGGTGACTTGGGGAGAGACCTGTCCTCACCAACCAGGTGTTCTCTGCTGAGGACATAGACTTGGTTGGGATGGAAAGTCCTATTGTAGAAAGTAGGAGAGAAACCTCTTAAATAATATACAATATTAAAGAGTATTTACAAAACTTGACCACTCAAGAGCAGGCTGATGTTATTAAAATATTACAAGATAACTCGGGTGTATGCAGGGATGGTCCAGGTAGATGTCCCAATGTTCTCCATGATGTCGAACTTTATGCCAATACCTATCCTTTTCGAAAGACTCCTTACCGACTCAGTTCAGAGAAGAAGGCCAAGATGTAGGACGAAGTTGACTATCTTTTGGAGCAGGATCTGGTGGTACCCAGCTCCTTCCCAAGGGCTTCTCCTTCCCTACTGGTCCCAAAAGAGGGAGGTGGAACTAGGTTTTGTACAGATTATCGTAAATTAAATTAATTAACTGTGCTAGACTCTTATCCACTCCCATTAATTAACGATCTTGTTTATACCGTAGGTCGAGCAAAGTATGTTACTAAGATCGACCTACAGAAAGGATACTACCAGATTGGATTAACAGAGGGAGCTAAATTAAAGTCAGCCTTCTGTACGCCATTTGGACACACTCAGGATGAGATTTTGCATTTTGGGATGGCTAACGCTCCTGCCACATTTCAGCGCTATATAAACACCATAATAGAGAGTCTTAATGGCACTGTTTCATACCTAGATGATTTGGTAGTTATTTCAGATATGTGGGATCTTCACGTCGCTCGCCTTTGAGCTTTCCTACAGTGCTTGGACGAGGCAGGCCTGACTATCAACCTGGCGAAGTCCCAATCTAGCCAGGCCACCATAACATACCTTGGACACATCGTGGGTCAAGGACGATGTCGACCCAAACTGCCAACGTCGATGCCATCCTCAACTTTGCAGTACCCACATCCTGCAAGTCCCTCACTCTACGTCTCTCGAGGGAGTGCAAATTAAGATGTTTTAATCTGTCTTTGTACTCAAGGTTCTAAATGCCCGGAAATTAGTCCTGTCAGCCTTCTCTGAATTCTTTCCAAGGATTCTATATCCATTCTGTAGTACGGTGACCAGAACTAAACTGCGTAATCCGAAAGAGGTCTCACAAGCGTAAGATATAGTTTTAGAATAACCTCGCTAGTCTTGTAACTCACACTCCTTTGTAACTCTCATTCCTTTTTCGAAGGGTCTTAAAAATGGCAGATGAAATTCAATGTGGACAACTGTAAAGTACTCAGTATAGGAGATGTAAACAGGGAAACCAGATACCAGGAGAACAACAATGTTATTGAGAAATCCGACTGCGAGAAAGATTTAGGAGTAATGATAAGTAGGAATCTTAAGCCAAGTAAACAATGTGTATTTGCTCGAAACAAGGCTAATAAAGTACTTGAGTTCATACAAAGGAGTGTTAGTTACAAGACTAGCCAGGTCATCCGAAAACTATATCTTGCGCTTGTGAGACCTCATTTGGATTACGCAGTTAAATTCTGGTCACCGTATTACAGAATGGATATAGAATCCTTGGAAGGAATTCAGAGGAGAATGACAAGACTAATTCCAAGCATTAGGAACCTTGAGTATAGAGACAGGTTAAAGCATCTTAATTTGCACTCCCTCGAGAGACGTAGAGTGAGGGGCGATATGATAGAGGTGCATAAATGGAAGTCGGGGCTGAACAAAGGGGACATTGCAAAGGTACTGAAACTATCCAACCAGGAGCGAACTCGTAACAATGGTTTTAAATTAGACAAATTCAGATTTAAGCGCGAAATAGGTAAACATTGGTTTGGAAATAGAGTAGTGGACGAGTGGAACAAGTTACCAAATATCATCATTAACTCGAATACCCTGGATAGTTTCAAACATAGGTTGGATGAATATATGAGCAATAGGGGTTGGGTGTAAATGGGACTGCCCAGTGTGGGCCAATAGGTCCGCTGCAGTTTCCTCCATTCTTTTGTTCTTATTTTCTGACGTATGAATTCAAGCACTTTGTTAGCCTTGTTTCGAGCAAATACACATTGTTGACTTGGTTTAAGGTTCCTACAGTACTTATCATTACTCGTAAATCTTTCTCAGAGTCAGATTTCTCTATAACATCGTTATATATATATATATATATATATATATATATATATATATATATATATATATATATATATATATATATATATATATATATATATATATATATATATATATATATATATATATATATATATATATATATATATATATATATATATATATATATATATATATATATATATATATATATATATATATATATATATATATATATATATCTGATTATCAAATCAAATCAAACGGAAACGGATTGAGAGAGGCGCCTCACTCCTTCAAGGTGAGTTGGTGCAGCAACACCAGCCAAAGACTGTTTACGCTTGTGTGAGGGCTATGATGGCCAGGGAGTGCTCAGGTCCCTGTTGTTGCACTGCCTACGTATTACTAATGGAATACTCATTATAGGATTATAGTATTTTAACACCGAGTAAGGAGCTTTTGACAGCTTAAAATACTTCCTTTTTATAATAAAATCACAGAATGAAAACAAGGGATCTATATTAGCAAGAAAAAAGCAACTACCATTCTTAAAAAACAGGTGATGCGTCAATGTACGGTAAGGATAATTGAGTTGCCGACCATCACATACTGTACAGTACATGTCAGGTGGTGTGGGAATGGGGTGTGGTCTCCTAGTTAAGTGTGAAGGGGGTTGTTGACGAACACCTGTTGAAAATTCCCGCCACTTATTATGTATTTCCTCCTTGGTAGTGGTATTTTATTTTGATGGAGTATAGAAAAACTCATTCATTAAGAAGTAGTGAAATTGGGGATATGTTTATGTACTGGAAACCCTCATGAGTAAGATTAATTAGCTTTTTCTTCGTTCCAACCGCTGGCTTTACCTCTTTTTTTCTTCATTACCATTATTCTTATTACTATTATTATTAGTGGTGTGGCGAAACAATGGTTTGGCGCACTTCCCTTGAACACATATGAATAAATAGCAGTGTTCTTACACACACACACACACACACACACCAAAAGTAGTGAGCCATTCATTCATTCTGATATATACGTTATAAAAATACAGGGAAAAAATAGCTTTTCATATACGAAAAATATGTTGGGCATGCTATGGGTTTTATCTACCCTCCTCCACACATGCAACCCAAAAAAGAAAAGAAAAAAAACGCTGAGGAAGCTACTAGACGAAAAGTAAGGGAAAATATTAATAACATTAATAAGTGGAACCGATTGCCAAACTCACGCCATATGAACCTCAAGTTGGGGAAGTGTAGTAGTAGAGGCAGTTGGGGAAGAGTAGTAGTAGAGGCAGTTGGGGAAGTGTAGTAGTAGAGGCAGTTGGGGAAGTGTAGTAGTAGAGGCAGTTGGGGAAGTGTAGTAGTAGAGGCAGTTGGGGAAGTGTAGTAGTAGAGGCAGTTGGGGAAGTGTAGTAGTAGAGGCAGTAGTAGTAGAGGCAGTTGGGGAAGTGTAGTAGTAAAGGCAGTTGGGGAAGTGTAGTAGTAGAGGCAGTTGGGGAAGTGTAGTAGTAGAGACAGTTGGGGAAGTGTAGTAGTTGAGGCAGTTGGGGAAGTGTAGTAGTTGAGGCAGTTGGGGAAGTGTAGTAGTAGAGGCAGTTGGGGAAGTGTAGTAGTAGAGGCAGTTGGGGAAGTGTAGTAGTAGAGACAGTTGGGGAAGTGTACCTGTTATTGTTTGTAGAATGTGATTTGCAAGTTTGCCTCGGACACTATGCTAGATATGAAGGATCTTTAGATCACTCTATGTTCACTTACTGTGTATGTATTTTTTTTTCTCCTGTCATAGAAGCTTTAATCTTGGCTGGAGGTATAGTAAGCTTTGTCAGATCAAACTATGCCAGTAGAAAAACATACATCTCTAGTGTTATAATTTGTAAAATGTAAGGATGCATTATCGCCTCAGGGACTATATTAGATACTGCACATGATGTTACTGTCTACTTTAAATGTGTCATCAGTTCTCTGAGCATGAAAGCTTTGGTCTTGGCGGGAGGTGTAGTGATGGGTTGTCAGACCACAGCTTACATCTCAGAAACAGTCCAGACTTGACCCGACATTAGGGGGGTCAAAAGTGTAGGGTAACTCGCGGCTGACCAAGGGTTATAAATCAGCCAGGCTCCCCTCCCATGTCACACATGTAAGAAGGCACCGGCCGACTCTCTCCCAATATACACAATAACCTACACCGCAGAAGAAGTCCAGACCTGACCCTACATTAGCGAGGGCAAATGTAAGGAGACCCTTCGCCGCCCCCCCCCCGATCAGCTCAACCTGACGGCTCGCCTCCCAATATATAGGACGTCCTAGTCCTCCCTCTGCCCAGAGAGAGACAGAGAGAGAGTGTGTCTTGTAACCAAGAAGGGCCAGCTACCACGTCCCCAGTCCTGCTCGAGAGAAGTCAGGGGCCGGAGGCAAGCCGCCTCCGGTCGCCTCCGGTCGGGAGCGAGTTGCCCTCGACACACCGGTGCCCAGCTAAGCAGTCTCCCATAGAGACAACCCAGGACCACCTGCTAGGCCTCCCCTAGGTCACGTGAGTTTTTGTCAGAGCTTTCCATGGGATGAGTTACTTACGTGGGAAGTGTATTCATTTCATGTTCGTGTCCGAGAATCAGTGTCTAGTAACGTAATATGATGTCCTAGTAACGTAAATATAATGTCCTAGTAACTTCAATAGAAGGTGTTATTAATGTGTCCATGTCATGTTCGTAATTAATAAAGAGTTGTAACGAAGCGGTGTTTGAGAAGTCGCCCTTAAGACGTAATAGATGTGTATTGACGTATAAGATACGATAAGTGTAAGTCGAGTTTCAAATAACTATCACGGCCACGCTACCAAAATCTTCCTCTCTTTTATACTCTTATACTATCAATATTCTACCTAAATGTAATCTTCTTCTTGTGAGATTTGTCTCATTACAAGAGGCAGTTAGGGAAGTGTAGTAGTAGAGGCAGTTGGGGAAGTGTAGTAGTAGGGACAGTTATGTAGTAGTAGAGGCAGTTGGGGAAGTGTAGTAGTAGCAGTTGGGGAAGTGTAGTAGAGGGCAGTTGGGAAGTGTAGTAGTAGAGGCAGTTGGGGAGATGTAGTAGTAGAGGCAGTTAGGGAAGTGTAGTAGTAGAGGCAGTTGGGGAAGTGTAGTAGTAGGGACAGTTGGGGAAGTGTAGTAGTAGAGGCAGTTGGGGAAGTGTAGTAGTAGAGGAAGTTGGGGAAGTGTAGTAGTAGAGGCAGTTGGGGAGGTATAGTAGTAGAGGCAGTTGGGGAAGAGAAGTAGTAGAGGTAAATGGGGAAGAGTAGTAGTAGTAGAGGCAGTTGGGGAAGAATAGTAGTAGTAGTAGTAGTCAAGCCAGTTGGGGAAGACTAGAAGTAGTACAGGCAGTTGGGGGAAAGTAGTAATAGTAGAGGCATTTGGGGAATAGTAGAAGTAGATGCAGTTGGGGAAGAGTAGTTGTAGAGGCAGTTGAGGAAGAGTAGTAGTAGTAGAGGCAGTTGGGAAAGTGTAGTAGTCGAGGCAGTTGGGGAAGAGCAGTAGTAGAGGCAGTTGGGGAAGTGTAGTAGTAGAGGCAGTTGGAAGTAGTAGTAGAGGCAGTTGGGGAATAATAGTAGTAATAAAGGGCAGTTAGAAGAGCAGTAGTATTAGAGGCAGTTGAGGAAGTGTATTAGAGAGACAGTTGGGAAGTGTAGTAGTAGAGGCAGTTGGGGAAACAGTAGAAGTAGTAGAGGCAGTTGGGGATAGTAGTAGTAAGAGTGCGAAAGCAAAGGCAGTAGTAGAGGCAGTTAGGAAGCATAGTAGCAGAGGCTGTTGGGGAAGAGTAATAGTAGAGGCAAATGGGGAAGAGTAGTAGTAGTAGAGGCACTTGTAAAGTAGTACTAGAGAGGCAGTTGGGGAAGTATAGTAGCAGGAGGCAGTTGGGGAAGATAATAGCAGTAGTAGAGGCAGTTGGGGAAGAGTAGTAGTAGAGGCAAAATGGGGGAAGAGTAGTAGTAGTAAAGACAGTTGGAATATAGACAGGCAGATGGGAAGTGTATTAGCAGAGGCAGTTGGGGAAATATAGTAGTAGAGGCAGTTGGGGAAGTATAGTAGTAGAGGAAGGTTGGGGAAGAGTAGTAGTTAAGAGCAGTTAGGGATAGTAGTAGCAGAGAAGATGGGAAGTCCAGTAGCAGGAGGTAGTTGAGGAAGTGTAGGCAGAGTGCAGTTGGGGAAGTGTAGTAGTAGAGGCAGTTGGGGAAGTGTAGTAGTAGGAGAAGTTGGGAAGAGTAGTAGTAGAGGCAGAGGGGAAAAATAGTAATAGAGGCAGTTGAGGAAGAGTAGTAGTAGAGGCAGTTGGGGAAAAATAAACGTAGTAGAGGCAGTTGAGGAAGTGTAGTAGTAGAGGCAGTTGGGAAAGAATAGTAGTAGTAGAGGCAGTTGGGGAAAAAGTAGTAGTAGAGGCAGTTAGGGAAGAGTAGTAGTAGCAGTTGGGGAAAATAGTAGTAGTAGAGGCAGTTGAGGAATAGTAGTAGTAGAGGCAGTTGGAGGAAGAGTAGTAGTAGCAGGCAGTTGGGGAAGAGTAATAGAGACCAGCTGAGAAGAGTAGTAGCAGTAGAGGCAGTTGGGAAAAGTGTAGTAGTAGAGTTAAAGAGTATGTAGGAGTAGAGGCAGTTGGAAGTGTAGTAGTAGGAGGCAGTTAGAAGAGTAGTAGCAGAGGCAGTAGGGGAAGTGTAGTAGCAGAGGCAGTTAAAGTATAGTAATAGTAGTAGTAGAGGCAGCTGGGGAAGTGTAGTAGTACAGCAGTTGGGGAAGACTAGTAGTAGTAGAGGCAATGGGGAAGAGTAGTAGTAGTAAGTTGGGAAATTGTAGTAGTAGAGACAGTTGGGGAAGAGTAGTTGTAGAGCAGTTGAGGAAGAATATTAGTAGTAGAGGCAGTTGGGGAAGATTCAGTAGAGCAGTTGGATAATAGTAGTGTAGAGGCAAAGCAAAGATTAGTAGTAGAGGCAGTTGAATAATAGTAGTAGAGGCAGTTGTGAAAAAATAGTTGTAGAGGCAGTTGAGAAATAACATAGTAGCAGAGGCTGTTGTAGTTTTAGCAGAGGCACTTGGGGAAGGTAGAGGAGCTGGGACAAAATAGTAGTAGTAGAGCAGTTGTAAAGTGTAGTAGCATAGAAGCAGCTTGGAAATAGTAGTAGTAGATACAGTTAAAATAGCAGCAGAGGCTGTTGGGAAGTGTAGTAAAGAGGCACTTGGGGAAGTGTAGTAGTAGATAAAAGGGACAGTTGAATAGTAGTAGTAGAGGCAGTTGTAAATATAGTAGTAGTAGAGGCATTTGGGAAGAGTAGAGTAGTAGAGGCAGTTGGGAAATATAGAAGTAGAGGCAGTTAAGAGTAGTAGTAGTAGAGGCATTTGGGAAAAGAAAGAGAGCAGTTGTAAATATAGTAGTAGCATAGGCATTTGTAAATATATAGCTAAGAAAGCAGTTGTGGAAATATAGTAGAGAAACATTGGGGAAGAGTAGTAGTAGTAGAGGCAGTTGGGAACAGTAGTAGTAGTAGCAGAGATACATTTAAGTAGCAGAGGCAGTTAAATATAGTAGTAGTAGAGGCAGTTGGGAAGAGCAGTAGTAGTAGAGCAAGAAACAGAATAGTAGTAGCAGAGGTTCGGGAAAAGAAGTAGTAGAGGCAGTTGGGAATATAAGAGAAATATAGTAAGTAGTAGCAGACTAAGTTGGGGAATGTAGAAGTAGAGATGGTTGTAGTAGTAGAGGCAGTTAAATATATAGCAGATAGGCAGTTGGAAGATATGTAGTAGTAGAGCAAGCAGTTAAAAATAGCAATAGTAGTAAGCAGTCTGTAAGTTATAGTAGCAGATAGTAGCTGAGATAGCTGCAGTAGCAGAGGCAGTTGGGGAAGAGTAATAGAGTGCAGTTAGAAATATATAGTAGTAGCAGAGCAGTTAAAATATAGCAAGAGATACAGTAAATATAGCAGATAAAGTCAGTAGAGGCAGCCAGAACAGTAGTAGTAGAGTTGTGAACAGTAGCAGAAGCAGTTACAGAACAGTAGTAGAGAAGTTGTAAAGTATAGCAGCAGTAGAGTAAATATAGCAGTATACAGTAGAGGCAGTTGGGAAGAGCACAGAGTGTAGCGACAGAGAAGCATTAAAGAGATAGCAGTTGTTATGGAAGAGCAGTAGTAGAGGCAGTTGGGAAATATAGTAGTAGAGGCAGTCATAAATATAGCAGCAGAGGCAAATAAATATAGCAGTAGCAGTAGAGGCAGTTGAAATATAGCAATAGTAGAGCAGTTCGGGAAGAGTATAGTAGTAGAGGTAGTCAGAGCAAGGTAGTAGCAGACAGTTGTGAATATAGCAGTAGCAGAGAGGCAGTTGTAAATATAGTAGTAGCAGAACAGTTGTAAAATATAGCAATAGTAGATAAGTTGGAAGAAGAGAAGATAGTAGTAGAGCAGTATGGAAATATAGTAGCAGTAGTGAGCAGTTGGGAAGAGTAGTAGCAGAGGCAGTTATGGAAATATAGTAGTAGTAGTAGAGGCAGTTGGGAAGTGTAGTAGCAGAGGCACATGGAAGAGCAGTAGCAGAGGCAGTAGTAGTAGAGCAGCAGAGACAGTTGTAGTCAGTAGTAGAGGCAGTTGGGAAAGTAGTAGTAGGAGGCAGTTGGGAACAGTAGTAGTAGTAGTAGAGGCAGTTAGGAAAGTAGTAGTAGTAGTAGAGGCAGTTAGAATAGTAGTAGTAGAGGCAGTTGTTAAGGTAGTAGTAGAGGCAGTTGGGGTAGAGTAGAGTAGTAGTAGAGAGGCATTTGGGAGTGAGTAGTAGTAGAGAGGCAGTTGGGAAGAGTAGTAGTAGAGGCAGTTGGGGAAGAGTAGTAGAGAGGCAGTTGGGGAAGAGGCAGAGACAGTTAGGGATGTGTAGTAGTAGAGCAGTTGGGGAAGAGGTAGTAGAGACAGTTGGGATGTAGTAGTAGAGGCAGTTGGGGAAGAGTAATAGTAGAGGCAGTTGGAAGAGTAGTAGTATGCAGTTAGGGATGTGTAGTAGTTGAGGCAGGTGGGGAAGTGTAGTAGTAGAGGCAGTTGGGAAGAGTATTAGTAGAGGCAGTTGGGGATGTGAGTAGTAGAGGCAGTTGGGAAGATTAGTCGTAGAGACAGTTGGTAGTATTAGGAGGCAGGAAGAGAATAGTAGAGGCAGTTGGGGAAGAGTATTAGTAGAGGCAGTTAGATGTGTAGTAGAGAGGCAGGTGGGGAAGTGTAATAGTAGAGGTGGTTGGGGAAGAGTAATAGTAGAGACTGTTGGGGATGTAGTAGGAGAGGCAGTAGGGGAAGAGTTGTAGAGCCATTGGGGAAGAGTAAATAGTGGCAGTGGGGAAGAGAAGTAGTAAAGGCAGTTGGGGATGAGTAGTAGTAGAGACAGTTGGGGATGTGTAGTAGTAGAGGCAGTTGGGGAAGAGTGGATGTAGAGACAGTTGGGGATGTGGTTTAGGAGGAGTTGGGGAAGAGTTGTAGTAGAGACAGTTGTGACGAAGATGAAGAGAGGCAGTTGGAGAAGTGTTGTAGTAGTAAAATCTACTGGAGACGGTAGGTAAGCAAAAACACCGATGATGCCAAGAAAAGCCAAAAGAAAACGCGTGGAAAGCAGATTTTATGGTAGAAGATCCCAAGTGGAGGAACTGCAACCTGCCAATAAACAGAGAGACATTAAAACAACTGAAAGAAAAAACAACCCCTGCAAGTGAAGAAGAAGGCATCAGGTCCAGGCTGCCTATATCCGTGCACTCCAAATGTATTTGCCCAGGTGCTAACATGAGGATGTGCAAAAGGCACTGGAAGACTCCGGAGGTGCAGGCCCTTTGTGGAAGCCTGGATGCAACCTGTTGGAAAGTCATCCTGAGCACCAACACCCCGGCTCCCGTAGCAGTGATTCCCTGCACGGCCATTGCCGTCTCTCAACAGGAAGCTGGCATCAAGCACAACACTCTGCCTTGACACATTGCTCATTCTCTGACACGAACCAGGATGGCTGAATGGAGGGCGCTGAGGCGGACTGTAAAACAACAATGAGGTGAAGGATGATGTCAGGGCAGCAGCAGGAACCTGCAAGTTTGTGCTGGCCAAGCTGGAGTGTGGAAAGTCATACCCACGCCATGAGAAATCGATATTTGAGCAGCGCCATTGTGGGGAGGCCGTTCTGGTGGATTGCTTCAAATGCATTCAAATATACTTAAACCACAAGGCCGCACTGCACACATCATCAAGATCAAGTGTCCAAGCTTTCTTGCAATGGCGTTGAATACCGCAGGAAACCGGCATCGGGAATTTTGCAGTATGCAAGCCAACAAGGCTTAAGAGGGGATACCATCATACAGTCAACAGAGGGGAGCAATGAGGGGGACCCTGTCAAACGGCAATGCACGCACAGGCCTATCTGTGCTCCAACACACAAAATTTAGAAACAACTGAGGTCAACCAAGTGGCGTACGCTGATGACCTTACAGTAGTAGGAAAGTGGAGGATATCAAAAAGTGGTGGGACTGGTAACATCACGAGGCCCACAAATGGGGTACCCACCCAAACACCAGCAAGTCCTTCTCGTCAGGAAGCTAGATCTTATGAATCCAAGCATGGAGTGTTCGGTGAAGTGAGGTCAAAATGGACAAAGATACAAAGACACCTAGGTGGTAATTGTATGACCAGACTTCACACTGAGCACACGTAACGGGAAAGGTGAATGAGTGCTAGGAAACCAAGTTTGTCTAGACACAACAAAGAGCCACATGCGGTTTTGCAGCATTCACCATGGAGTCACACGCTAAACCCACGAAGCACACTATCTTTGACATTGACCTCTATTTCAAAAGAAGTTATCAGCGTTACTTATTTCTAAATTAGTGAAATACCCTTTACTTAACTCTCAGCAGAAAGATTACCTTTGCACTACTATCGGGAGATTGGGAGGAATGGGGACTGACTAATCTAGAGGAGATTAAGCACTGAAACATCAAAACTTACTTAAGTTTCACGGCAGCTCACGGACCAATATACCAAGCCAAAATGCAACAGGGTAGGTAGATGCCAGTATAAACAGATTCAAAATCAATAAGAACAGAAAGAGCACACAAAAGTGATAAGTTGCAGCAATTGCTAAGGTACCAGAGAATTTGAAAAAAAATAGCTATAGCGCAGGAGGTATGCCTTGAACTGGTTAACTACATGTTACTGATAAGGGCAAAATGGTTTCAGTCTCAATAATAAAACAAGAATTTACAGATGCAATGCTCTAAGGTACGGGGCCAGTAGAAGGGTTACAGTCTCCCAAATATGGGGATTTTCCTGTTGATGTCGATCACGTCATGGTGTGCAAGAAAGGTTTCTTCATATGTATGAGGCATGACAAGTAAGGATCTCAACAGCAAAGACAAGAAGATGATTCGCCGTGATGCCATGGTAGAATTGACCCTCTTCCATTGGATGGTGAGAACCCCAAATATAGGATCAAACACATTCAACGTTTGTGTTACTGGGTGTTTATATTCCTGGAAGCTAAAAGATGAACAGCCATCAGGATTTTTTATCTCATGGCCGCAATGTCACTGTAACGAGCTGCATTGAAAGCAATAAGGAGGCCAAGGAAACGACAAACAAGGGTATACAGGGAGAGAATTCAGAACGCGACCGGGTTGGGCTCAATTCTCTAGTGTCTACAACCCTGTGGAAGGACCAAGTCTGGTGATGTCGCCAATTTGCGGAGGTGATCTCTGAACAGAAGCAGCAGCTTAGAAGTTATGTTACAGCCTGGATCAGATGTCCACTATCGTTCTCCTTCGGTCGGCTTTGCTTTTGCCTTTTAAACGAGGAGGCTGGCTCCAAAGCCGAAGGTCAGCTGCTGATATTGATTATGAGGTTACAGTCACTGAATGCCGCAGCAGATCTGCGGCTCAACTAATCAACATAAAGTTAGATAGAAGATGAAGACATGTAGCGTAGTTGAGGCAGTTGGGGAAGAGTAGTAGTATAGAGACAGTTGAGGAAGAGTAGTAGTAGAGGCAGTTGGGGAAGAGTAGTAGTAGAGGCAGTTGGGAAAGAATAATAGTAGAGGCAGTTGGGAAGAGTAGTAAAGAACAAAAAAGTAGAGCAGTTGAAAGAATAATAGTAGAGGCAGTTGGGGAAGAGTAGTAACATTATTTCTCCATGAAACCTAATTACTAGATGGAAATAATCACAGAAGTCATCGCTCTTATCAGAATGGTACACTCAGCGTATATTAAGATAGATAGGATCACCTTAAGATTAGTAAATTTTCCATTTTCAAAATTTTTACCATATTAAAAGAAACGCATCCTGGTGCTGTCACTAGGCTTATTTTACCCGAGGATTATGCTACCTGATGAAGTTATATTAGGTTAGGGAAGTTACGTTAGGGTTAAACTGTTAGAGTCCGGTGTTTAGATAGGCTAGGTTAGGTCAGGTCAGGTTAGGTTAGGTTAGGTTAGCTTAGATTAGGGTACAGTAATTTTGGCTAGGTTAGGCTAAGATGATAGGTTAGTGTGCGTTAGCGTTAGAGTCCTTAATCCTTAGATGAAATATGTTAAGGTGTTTAATTTTAAGTGATCCATAATTATACCTTCGGATCTATAGAAACAAGATGTATGCTGTCATAGGATTCAACGTTGTATAGAGGAAGGTTAATTATGGTAAACAATGCTGGTTGACCCAAGAATCCATAATTAGAGGCCGACTGATGAGAGATGGGCTCACCTGTGCTCCTCACAGCCGGAGGGGCCCCAGGTGCGGGTATTCACACACACACTCACCACCTCGACATACTGACCCTGGAAAAGTCACAGGAGATTTGTGATGACTTGTGAAAAAGTTTGGTGGAAAGAGCGAGGGAAAGAGGAAGGGAGAGAGAGAACGGGAGGGAGAGAGGGAGAGAAGGAAGGAGATAGAGAGGAAAGCTGTGACGTTTGGTAAGTGATTAGTGAGAAAATTTGGATGACGTAAAGATAGACATGTGACGTCAAATTTGGCGGAAGTGACATAGTGTATATGAAAGGTTTTGTGACATGTTTGAGGGTTAGAGATCATAAATATGGTGTGGTTTTGGTGACGGAAGAAGCGGGTGTAGCCAGAGTATTGATGCTTGTACGAACGAATTATATAGGTGAGGCATTGATGACGAGTACTAATAGTTATTGAAGCGACGTGTTGTTATAAGTGGGGAGAAGGGTAGGGTGAGTGCTTGGGAATAAAATTGGCGAATCGTGAAGAATTTTATTGGGCATTAGTAAGGGGGGAGGAGGGAGGAGAGAAGGAAAAGTAAAAATTGGTAGAGGGAAGAGCTGAACAAATGATGGACTGTGTTGAGGGAGGAAGGTGTGTGGACATTATTTTAAGGGGTTTAGAGACTCTGAGGTCTACTGAATGGTTTGCTTGTGGCAGTCATGGATGGAGAGCGGAGTGTTGCTGTAGGTTGATTTAGTTCACGGTATCGTCAGCGAGAAATAACAAGTCTTCTCCCTATAACCACGCCATCCAGGAAAACCTCTGTTAAATCATTCCAGTACGTAACATCTTTCAGTGAACCAGAGGTGGGTTTAAGGACTGATATAGAAGTATTACTAGAGAAACAAAGCCAGTGTTTACTTTTACCGTTCTCCCTCCCTATAATCCACGCATTAAAATTTCCAGTTCTGTAAATTCTCAAAACTGACATTCTTACAACCGCAAATCGACGGCCATTTTGACGTTAACTGGTTAAATGTAATTTTTGCATATTTTGCATATTTCGGTGTGTATTGGTGATGTGGGTATGTGACTAGTAAGTGAAGTATTGTTCCTGATCATGTTTCATGTCTTGTTGAAGAGGAAAATAAAAATTGAGTAATTGAAGGAATGAGAGATCATGGTGATTGGTATTATTTGGACAAATATGAAGCAAATTATTTAAATGAAGACTAATGTCATTAAAAACGCCAAAGTACTGTATTCAGTATATTGCTAACTGAGATTTCGACGAAGCTGAGCATGATGAGAACGATTCAATTTAATAGTCACAAAAGCCACTGGTGAGAATGGTGAAGATGCAAATCAATTAAATGAATAGAAGGCTAATAACAATTAAAAAACACACACACAGTTACTGACCTCAAAGATACAGTCGGCGTTGGACACACACTGTCAACTGTGGCCCAACCGAGTGTGTTGGGTGACTGCCCCAGCGACCTGAGGGGGCGTGTAGGGGTGGCAGGGGTGGTGGTAGACGGCACGGTGCCTGCTGGAGAAGGAGAAGGGGGTAGAAGAGGATGAAGAAAGAGAGATAGGAAGACAGAATGTGTCTGGGTGGTAGTGACGGATATTTATGGGAAATATTTAACAGGAGAAATTGTTTTATATAGACGATTTAGGTTTATAAGAAAAATAAAACTGGTGAAAAACGCCAAAGCAGCAAATACGTAACTGAACGAAGCATTACCTGA